>NW_007259913.1:259703-269941 GCF_000164805.1 Carlito syrichta
ATGAGGCCAGGCATGGTGGCTCATGCCTGTAATCCCAGCACTTTGGGAGGCCGAGGCAAGTGGATTGCCTGAGCCCATGGATTCAGGACCTGTTGGGAGCTATAAATCTTGAAGAAACAAATCACGGAGCGCCTGAAAATAGGAAAAACGCTGGCTAAGAGAACTCTGGCATATAGCGACCATGACGGAGGCAAAAGCCCCATGGAAAATACGCTGGCTAAGAGAAAGGCTCTAGCATATAGCGGCTATGTTGGAGGCAAGGCCCCATGGATCCTGTTTGACGGATTCTTTTGTTTCTTTAAGAAAGCATGCTCAAAATCATAATAAGATTTTTGAACGGTTAATAAAAACTTCAAATAAAACCTTGAGTTAATTGGACATGGTTAAAATATATAAAAGATTTAATAGTGAGAATAATACTTTAAAATGTTTAAGTCTTTCTTTGAGAAGCTAGGTTTCTTTTTCCCAGGAGTTATTTTGAGAAGCTAACTTTAGACTGTTGGTTAGTGTACCGAAACCTTTTTAATTACAGCTTTGTTTTTAGCTAGGTATATTGATAATAGAAGAACAGGCTGCCTACCGAAAACTCCCTCGTTACATACAGTTTCTGCCTCAGGCTAGACTGGTTAGCAAGTGATTATGGCGATGGGATCTTTACACAATAGGCATGCGTAAGTTTGTAAGGAAATAGGTTTTAAAAAGGTTTGATAAATTTAAGATGTTTTAACATTAGAAAAGAATAAATGTGTAGTTTGTAGTGATAAAAGATTTATAATAAAATAGTTAAGGTTTAAGGATATGATAATAAGTTTATAAAATTGTTTTTAGTATATTTTTAGGATAAGAATGTAGCATTAATATAATTAATAGACAAGCATATTATTGGTTTGTTTTGAGAATAGTTAGAATGATGAGTTATGGTTATAGTTGGGTGATTTTGGATTAGGATTTAAGAAATAGTATGAGAATATGATTTATGAGATCATGGAAAGGTTAATAGAAAATGTAAGGTTATACATTAATAATAAGAATAATAGCTTTGAAGTTTAAGGTTATACATTGAATGATTTTGGGGAACAGTTTGTGAAACTGATGTAAGAATTAAGCATTTGTTACCTTAATGTACAATTCTTTGAAGTACGCATCATGAGATTTGTAAGCCCCCAGCAGATGATTGTTTCTCTGCCGGAGGTTATAGAAAATGGTATATAAGCTGGAGAGAGTTTGAATAAAAGTTGGAACGGTCTTGGCCAGACCTGACCCAGAAGAACTGCCTCAGAGTTGTTCCTTCTTCGCGGTTTCCTGATTCCCCGATTCAGGCCCAACCCCCCTCGGTTGGAGCCGGTCTCCGACAAGGACCAGCCTGGGCAATTTGGCAAGATCTCATCTCTACAATAGATAAAAAATTAGCCAGCCACGGTGGCTGTGCCTGTAGTTCCAGCTCCTTGGAAGGCTGAGGCAGAAGGATTGCCAGAGGCTGCAGTGGCCATGAGCATGCCACTGCACTCCAGTCTGGGCGACAGAGGGAGACTCCAACTAAAAAAAAAAAAAAAATTCGGCTGGGCACGGTGGCTCATCCCAGCACTTTGGGAGGCCAAGGCAAGAGGATTGCCTGAGTCCGGGAATTCAAGACCAGCCTGAGCAACTTGGTGAGACCTCCTCTCTACAATAAAATAATCACAAAAACTAGCTGGGCGTGTTGGTTTGTGTCTGTAATTCCAGCTACTTGGAAGACTAAGGTAGAAGGATCGCCTAAGCCGAGCAGATCAAGGCTGCAGTGACCGTGAGTGTCCCACTGCACTCCTGCCTGGGCAACAAAGAGTGAGACTCCAATTCAAAAAAAAAAAATTAGCCAGGTATGGTGACACACACCTGTAGTCCCAGCTACTTGGAAGGCTGAGGCAGAAGGATTGTCTGAGCCACGGCTGCGATAGCCATGAGTGTGCCACTAAACACTCTGTCTGGGTGCCAGAGTGAGACTTTGACTCAAAAAAAAACAAAGGCTAGTCAAGAGAAGCAGTGTGAATGGAGAAGGCACAAAGAAATCTATAACTGGTTGTGCACAATTATCTGTAAATACCATTGCATTCGTACCAGCCATTTTCCTCAATTTTAAAGGTTTTTTTTTAATATATTAAAAATATTAGTCCCTTTTCTGTGGTATGTGTTGTGAATATTTTCTCCCATTTGTCTTTGTTTATGGCACTTTTGTCATGCAAATGCAAGCTTTTATTTATTTACTTATTTTAAGTCAAATCTCACTCCCTCACCCAGGCTAGAGTGCAGTGGCACACT
The DNA here is from genome assembly GCF_000164805.1 of Carlito syrichta. Classification (NCBI taxonomy): domain Eukaryota; kingdom Metazoa; phylum Chordata; class Mammalia; order Primates; family Tarsiidae; genus Carlito; species Carlito syrichta. The sequence continues at coordinate 261,999 of NW_007259913.1, forward strand.
CACAGCTCCTCCAGCGTCAACCTGCTGGGCTCCAGCAATCCTTCCGTCTCAGCCTTCCAATTAGCTGCAACCACAGGCATGTGCTACCACGCCCAGATAATTTTTGATTTATTGTAGAGACAAGGTCTTGCCAAGTTGCCCTGGCTGGTCTCGAACCCGCAGGTTCAGGCAATCCATCTGCCTCAGTCTCCCAACGTGCTGGGATCACAGGCTGAGCCAGTGAGCCCAGCATAGAATAATTTATTTAAAAGTCCTTCCTTACTCAGTGATATGAGATGTCACCTTTGCCAGATATCTAATGGTATTTTGATAAAAAAAAGTTTGTGCTTGTAATAGATACATTCTTTAAAGTGTTTTGTTAAACTGCTTTTAAATTTATAAATATTGCCCCCTCCTTTTTTCTTCTTTAGAGTAGAGCCCCAAAGTACCTCTAGGGAGGAAGAAAGTTTACAACCTTGACCTGATTTTTACTGTCAAGACATTAAGGGCTAAAGAGCAGCAGCTGTAAAGAGTTGTCCTAGGGACTGTGCCAGGTTAGTTTTTATGTTATTTTTATCTCTGTGAAAGTGATACATGTGCATGGCTTTATATGTCAAAAAGTGACCAGGCATGGCAGAACGTACCTGTAATCCCAGCTACTTGGAAAGCTGATGTGGGAGGATTGCTTGAGCCCAGGAGTTTAACAGCAGCCTGGACAATATAGTGAGATCCCCTCATCAAATAAACAAATGAATAAATAAATAAACAAATAAGCATGAAAGATAAGAGATATTAAGTCCTTGGCTCTATCCCTCCCCTAACCTTAGTCCCCAACAATAATTTAAGCCTTTAGAGGGGAGATTAGAACTAATAAACAAGTTCAGGAAGGTTGCAAGATACAAGATCAGTACATACAAATCAATTATGGCCGGGCTCGGTGGCTCAGCCTGTAATCCTGCACCTTTGGGAGGCTGAGGTAAGTGGATTATCTGAGCCTGCAGGTTCGAGACCCGCCTGGGCAGGCGAGACCTCATCTCTACAATAAAATCAAAAAACTAGCCGGGCGTGGTAGTGCGCACCTATAATTCCGGCTACTTGGAAGGCTGAGGCGGAAGAATCGGTGGAGCCCAGCAGGCGAGGCTGCGGTGGCCAGAAGTGGCCACTGCACTTCAGTCTGGGCAACCGAGTGAGACGCCAATTCAAAAAAAAAAAAAAATCAATTATGTTTCTATACACTTGCAATGAACGGTCTAAAAACAATATTAAAAAAATTAGTTCTATGAACAATAGCACCAAAAATAGTACCGTATTTAGGAATAACAAAAAAATACAAAGTTTATACTCAAAACTAAAATTATTTTTAAGTTGGAGTCTTATTGTTGCCCAGGTTGGAGTGCCATGGCACCTTCACAGTCACCCCAGCATCCGTCTGCTAGGCTCAGGCAATCTTTCCACTTCAGCCTTCCAAGTAGTTAGAAGTACAGGCAGGCTGCCTGAGTCCAGCTCCAGTGGGTCAAGGTTTACCTGAAGGAGGCACAGTGTCAGCACAGAAGAAAAAACTTGGACACTGACTCTGCTGCAAGCAGGCCAAATGGTGCTTTATTATCTTTTTCAACTCCTTTTATACCCTAGATTTTGGCTTGCGCCAAAAACATGTTTTTCGTTTTCAAGGCAATCAGTTTCAATTTAATGGACCGCATAGGCAATGTATCTTTGTTCATTGTGTTTTAATCTTTGTTTCAATTCTAATGGGGTTCTGTCTATCCTTTTCTTCAAACGGTGCTGTTTACTTTCTAGAACTACAACATTGAACATGTTATTTTTCACCCTGAATGTTATCTCTGAATGTCATTTCTTATCTATGTACAATGAGTTATAAATTCTCTTAATGCTTTATCTTAAAAAATTATCATCCTAAAACTTAACATTAACTGTAAATTTTGTAAACTCCTAACAGTTTCTAATGATTATCATTTCTCAATGTCCATACAAAAACTTACTTATTTCTACAACCATTACATTATAAATCACTACCAAGTTTTAAGCACTATAATTGTTACATTGATTTGTAAGTTACACTTGTGACCCTCACACAACAATTTGCAATTACCTGGGGTAAAGCAACATTCTCAAGGTTTCTTAGCCTCAAGTTGACCTGACTAGCTTTCTATAACTCACACCTGGTGTTTACAATCTGCATCAATTATCCCCTGCCAGAGAGAATGAACTTAAATGTTTGTAAAACAAAAGGCCTCTCAGGGCTCACTCAATTTAGTCATAATCCCTAACCAGAATTACAAGTCTCCTTAACAAAGGGAAGTAAAGCCAAGGGAGCTCTAATAAAGAGTATACTTTTAACAAAACAAATCCTTCTTTTACTAAACACTACTATTTGGTAAGAAGTATTTTTTCCATATAGAGCTTTTTACATCTTCCAACTCCCAGGTTTCCAGTGGCGAGATCGAGAGTGGAGATAGAAGAAACAGGGCTGATAGCTGCCCAGAGTTGCCCTGCAACCTGGGGTCTTTGGCTTTTTGAACCCTGTCAACGTGAAGGCCTCTGAGGCTGGCTCCTGACAGTGTGCGCTACCACACCTGGCTAATTTTTGATTTATTGTAAAGACGAGGTCTCGCCAAGTTGCTTGGGCTGGTCTCAAACCCTCGGGCTCAGGCAATTCACTTACCTCAGCCTCCCAAAGTGCTGAGATTACTGGTTGAACCACTGAGCCTGGCCTGTAAAACATTTTGGGAGGCCAAAGTGAGAGGATTTCCTAAGCCCATGGGTTCGAGACCAGCCTGGGCAACGTGGCGAGACATCTCTACAATAAGTCAAAAAATAAACTGGGTGGCCGGACTGGGTGGCCGGGCTCGGTGGCTCAGCCTGTAATCCCAGCACTTTGGGAGGCTGAGGCGAGAGGATTGCCTGAGTCCACGGGTTTGAGACCCGCCCGGGCAACTTGGCGAGACTAAAGTCAAAAAATCAGCCGGACGTGGTAGCACAGGCCTGTAGTTCCAGCTACTTGGAAGGCTGAGGTGGAAGGATCGCCAGAGCCCAGCAGGTCAAGGCTGCGGGGGCCAGGAGTGGCCACTGCACTCCAGTCTGGGTGACAGAGTGAGACTCCAACTCAAAATAAATAAATTAATTAATTAAATAAAATAAAATAAACTGGGCATGTTAACACATACCTGTAGTTCCAGCTACTTGGGAAGCTGAGACAGAAGGATCGCCTGAGCCCAGTAGGTCAATGCTGGGGTGGCCATGAGTGTGCCACTGCACTCCAGCCTGGTTGATGGAGTGAGACTCCAACTCAAAAAAAAAAAAAAAAAATTGGCAAAGGATCTACATAGACATCTTTCCAAAGAAGATATATAAATGGCTAATAGGTACATGAAAAGCTGCTCAATATTATTAGTCATTAAGGACATATAAATTAAAACCACAATGTGATACCACTTCATACTCACTAGGATAGCTAAAATGAAAAAGATGATAACGTGTTTTGGCAGGGATATGGAGAAATTGGAATACTTACATTGCTAGTGAGAATGTCTGCACCTGTGTGTGTGGGGTTTTGAACAACGTTCTAATTCTATTGGTCAATATATCTAATGCTGAACAAGAACCACATTGATTTAATTACCATATCTTTATAAATAAAAATTGAGCAAGTTTTCCCTCTTTATTCTTCATGTACATCTGGTTATTAGCAAGACTGCAATATGACTTTTGAGAGCAGAAGTAGATGGGAGTCCACTGGTTAGAAAATGTTCAACTTGGCCAAGTGCAGCGGCTCACACCTGTAATCCTAGCACTTTGGGAAGCAAAGGCAGGATTATTGCTTGAGCCCAGGAGTTCAAGACCAACCTGGGCAACATAAGGAGACCTCATCTCTACTAAAAAATTAGCGGGGTCTGGTGGCACACACCTGTTGTATGGGCTACTTAGGAGGCTGAGGTGGAAAGATTGCTGACCCTAGGAGGCTGAGCCTGTGGTTAGCCATGACCATGCCACCCCACTTCAGCCTGGGTGATATAATGAGACCCCCCGACTCCAAACAAAAGAAAAATGTTCAACTTGTTGTAAGTATCACCCAGTATGCTTACTTAAAGAAACACTGAGAATTAGTTAATGCAGTGAATTGGTTAAGAATTGATCATTAGGCTGGGCTTGGTGGCTCAGCCTGTAATACTAGCACTTTGGGAGGCTGAGGCGGATGGATTGCCTGAGCCTGCAGGTTCAAGATCAGGCCAGGCAACTTGGTGAGATCGTGTCTCTACAATAAATCAAAAATTAGCCGAGCATGGTAGTACGCGCCTGTGGTTCCAGCTACTTGGAAGGATGAGGCAGAAGGATCACCAGAGCCCAGCAGGTTGAGACTGTGGTGGCCGTGAGCATGCCACTGCACTCTAGCCTGAGCGACAGAGTGAGACTCCAATTTTTAAAAAAAGTGGTCATTTAAAGAAGCTTCAAGCTGGGCTCAGTGGCTCAGCCTGTAATCCCACACCTTTGGGAGGCTGAGGTGATTGGATTACCTGAGCCCGCGGGTTTGAGACCCACCTGGGCAACTTGGTGAGACCTCATCTCTACAATAAATCAAAAAATTAGCCGGGCGTGATACCGCGCCTGTAGTTCCAGCTACTTGGAAGGCTGAGGCGGAAGGATCGCCAGAGCCCAGCAGGTCGAGGCTGCAGTGGCTGGGAGCAGCCACTGCACTCCAGTCTGGGTGACAAAGTGAGACTCCAACTCAAAAATAAAATAAAATAAAGAAGCTTCAGCCGGGCTTGGTGGCTCAGCCTGTAATCCCACGCTTTGGGAGGCTGAGGTGAGTGGATTACCTGAGTCCGCAGGTTCGAGACCCGCCTGAGCAACTTGACGAGACCTCATCTGTACAATAAATCAAAAATTAGCAGAGCGTGGTAGCACATGCCTGTAGTTCCAGCTACTTGGGAAGCTGAGGTGGAAGGATTGCTGGAACCCAGCAGGTCGAGGTTGCGGTGACCAGGAGCGGCCACTGCACTCCAGTCTGGGCGACAGAGTGAGACTTCAACTCAAAAATAAATAAATAAATAAATAAATAAATAAATAAGCCGGGCTCGGTGGCTCAGCCTGTAATTCCGCACCTTTGGGGGGCTGAGGTGAGTGGATTGCCTGAGCCCGCGGGTTCGAGACCCGCCTGGGCAGCGAGACTTCATCTCTACAATAAAATTAAAAAATCAGCTGGGCGTGGTGGCACATGCCTGTAATTCCAGCTACTGGAAGGCTGAGGCGGAAGGATCACTGGAGCCCAGCAGGCGAGGCTGCGGTGGCCAGGAGCAGCCACTGCACTTCAGTCTGGACGACAGAGTGAGACTCCAACTCAAAAAAAAAAATTAAATAAATAAATAAAAATAAATAAAGAAGCTTCTACTGTACTCACTCTGTTATAACATGTATATTATTATATTTAATAATTTATTTGCAACTTTCTTCTTTACTAGACTGAGATTCATGAAAGTCAATAATATGTTTTATTCTTCTTCATCTTCCCAGAGGCGTAGAATATTCTTGGCGAGTTGTAGATTCTTAACTCATATTTGCTGAATGAACACAAAGAGAATAAAGCCTTAATTCACTGTTGACTTGGGTCTATAAAAAAACAAACATGCCGGGCTCGGTGGCTCAGCCTGTAATCCCGCGCCTTTAGAGGCTGAGGTGAGTGGATTGCCTGAGCCCGTGGGTTCGAGACCTGCCTGGGCAACTTGGTGAGACCTCATCTCTACAATAAATCAAAAAATTAGCCGGGTGTGGTAGCACGTGCCTGTATTTCCGGCTACTTGGAAGGCTGAGGCAGAAGGATCGCCAGAGCCCAGCAGGTCGAGGCTGCGGTGCCCAGGAGTGTGCCACTGCACTCAAGTCTGGGTGACAGAGTGAGACTCCAACTCAAAAAAACCAAAACCAAACAAAGAAAAAAAAGTCATGTTATGAGAACAAGTTGGTGGCATTCTATTAAACAGAGAAAATAATCAGTTCACACAAGTTTCTGATGAATTCTCTACTACGCACTGTAGAATAGGAAATTCTAACATGTGGAAAAAGGTCATTGTGTTCTTTGCTGTTCAAACACATAAGTCACTGACTAATATTCAAATAATTCAGTAACCTTTTTTCATAAAAACTTAGTACAATTATCACTATGTTTTTATTCGTTCTTATTTTCTTTCTTTTTTTTGAGTTGGAGTCTCACTCTGTCACTCAGGCTGGAATGCCATGGCACATTCATGGCCACCCCAGCATCGACCTGCTGGGCTCAGACGATCCTTCTGCCTCAGCCCTCCAAGTAGCTGGAACTATAGGTGTGTGCTACCACGCCCAACTTATTTATTTATTTATTCATTCATTCATTCATTCATTCATTTTAGAGATGAGGTCTTGCCAAGTTACCTGGGCTGGTCTTGAACCCATGGGCTCAGGCAATCCATTTGCCTCAGCTTCCCAAAGTGCTGGGATTACAGGCAGAGCCACTGAGCCAGCCACTTTCTTATTTTCTATAAAAATAAACATTAATGTGATAATCTGTAATGACAAATATGCATACAATTAAAAAACCAAATTTCTCGAAACTATTTTTTAATTCTATTTTAAAATTTTTATTTTTTGAGTTTGATTCTCACTCTTTGTCACCCAAGCTGGAGTGCAGTGGCACACTTATGGCTACCGTAGCCTTGACCTGCTGGGCTCAGACAATCCTTCTGCCTCAGCCTTCCAAGTAGCTGGAAATACAGGTACATGCCACCACATCTGGCTAATTTTTTTTTTTTTTTTTTTTTGTAGAGTCTTGCTATGTTGCCCAAGCTGGACTCAAGTGCCTGGGCTCAAGCAATCCTACTGCCTCGGCCTCCCAAAATGTTGGGATTATAGGTGCAAGCCACCATGCCAGGGTCTCCTGGCTTCATTTTAAAGGAGAGATTCTATTTGGGCTACATATCAGAAGACAAAGAAATTCTTATAAAAACACAGTGTCTCTTTTAGACACTGATTAAACATTGGTTGATTTTCTATTTGTTCCAAAGTGAACCAAAGAGAAACAGAAAAGGAAAAGGGAAGAGAGGTAAAAAGTGAATTATCAACTGGGTGTGGTGGCTCACGCCTGTAATCCCAGTACTTTGGGAGGTCAAGGCAGGAGAACTCTTAAGGTTTACAAGTTGAAGTCCAGCCTGGGTCACATAGGGAGACCCTATTTCTAAAATAAATTTGTTTCTTTTTAGGTTGGAAAATATAGTTTATTTAGAAAGTAAATTAGAGAGAAAGGAGAGGAGATTTACCTCACAAAGGGAGGGGAGGGGGCCAAAGTTTAGAAAAACACAGCCTGGTCATAGCTCAGATAACACATGGCCAGACCAAGGCAATGGCAAATGGAGAGAAAGAGAGACAGAGAGAGAAAGAGAGAGGGATTGATGCGCCTCCCCAAGGTAGGGAAGGGGGCCAAAGCCAAGAAACATGGCAGCCATAGCTCAAAAAGCCACAGGGACACACCAAAGTTTAACAAAGCAATGGCCAAAAAAAATTTTTTTTAAAGGATTATAGCTGGGCATGGTGACTCAGCCTGTAATCCCAGCACTTTGGGAGGCCAAGATGAGAGGATTTCCTGAGCCCAGGGGTTCGAGACCAGGCTGGGCAATTTGGTGAGACCTTGTCTCTACAATACATCACAAAAACTAGCCAGGTGTGGTGACGGGAGTCTGGAGTTCCAGCTACTTGGAAGGCTGAGGCAGAAGGAGTTCCTGAGGCCAGCAGTTCGAGGCTGCGGTGGCCATGACCGTGCCATTGCACTCCAGTCTGGGTGACAAGAGTGAGACTTTAACTCAAAAAATAAATAAACCGGGCTCAGTGGCTCAGCCTGTAATCCCACACCTTTGGGAGGCCAAGGTGAGTGGATTGCCTGAGCCCGCGGGTTCGAGACCCGCCTGGGCAGCGAGACCTCATCT
>NW_007259913.1:269961-271523 GCF_000164805.1 Carlito syrichta
AATTAAAAAAAAAAAAAAATTGGCCGGGCTCGGTGGCTCAGTCTGTAATCCCAGACTTTGAGAGGCCGAGGTGAGTGGATTGCCTAAGTCTGCTGGTTTGAGACCAGCCTGGGCAACTTGGGGAGACCTCATCACTACAATAAATAAAAAAAATTGCCTGGACGTGGTAGTGTGTGCCTATAGTTCCGGCTACTAGGAAGGCTGAGGCAGAAGGCTTGCTGGAGTCCAGCAGGTCGATTCTGGGGTGGTCGTAAGCCTGTGTGCCACTGCATTCCTGCCTGGGTGACACAGTGAGACTCCGACTCAAAAAAACCAAAATTGAGTCACAAGCTTACTCTGTTACCCAGGCTGGATGGAGTGCAGTATCATAGTCATGGCTACTGCAGACCCCATCTGCTGGGCTCAGGTGATTCTTCTGCCTCAACCTTCCAAGTAGCTGGAACACCACCATGCCAGCTAATTTATTTAGTTATTTATTATAAAGATGAGGTCTTACCAATTTACCCAGGCTGGTCTCAAATCTCTGGGTTCAGGCAATCCTTTCATCTCCACCTCCCGAAGTGCTGGGACTACAGACGTGACCCACAGCACGGGGCATAAAATGTTTTTTGTTTTTGAAGGCCACTGACTTTATTGAGTTAAAAAACTTTACAAGGACAGTGACTATTCTTGCCAAAAAAGGAGCCAAATGGTATCAAACAGATAGGAGGTGAGGATGGGGCTAAGGGAAGAGGCCAGGAATCCACTCAGGAAAGCTCATAACTTTCACCAGAAAACTGGCAGGGGAAGAAGGAAGAGAGATACATGCAAGAGTGAAAATTCCAAAAAAGTTGAAATAGTGCCGGGCTCGATGGCTGAGCCTGTAATCCCGCACCTTTGGGAGGCCAAGGTGTGTGGATTGCCTGAGCCTGTGGGTTCAAGACCCGCCTGGGCAGGCGAGACCTCATCTCTACAATAAAATCAAAAAATTAGCCGGACATGGTAGCGTGCACCTGTATGTCCAGCCACTTGGAAGGTTGAGGCAGAAGGATTGCCGGAGCCCAGCAGGTCGAGGCTGCGGTGGCCGGGAGCAGCCACAGCACTCCAGTCTGTGTGACAGAGTGAGACTCCAACTCAAAATATATATATATATATATCCCAAGGAACTTGATGGTTGGGAGAGTACACATATGTGGGTGCAGGACTATATAGGAAACCTATGTACCTTCTGTTCAGTGTTGCTGTAAATCTGACTAATACTGCTCTAAAAAATAAAGTCAATTTTTGGGGGGAGTTGGAATCTCACTCTGTCACCTAGGCTGGAGTGCAGTGGCACATTCATGGTCACTGCAGCCTCGACCTGCTGGGCTCAGGCATTCCTCTGCCTCAGTCTTTCAAGTAGCTGGAATTATAGGTGCACGCTAACATGGCCAGCTTATTTTTTTGTTTTTATTTTAGAGACGAGGTCTCACCAAGTTGCCCAAACTGGTCTCGAACCCCTGAGCTCAGGCAGTCCTCTCACTTCAGCCTCCCAAAGTGCTGAGATTACAAGCTTGAGCCACCCCACCCTACCAAAGTCTATT
>NW_007259913.1:271543-272862 GCF_000164805.1 Carlito syrichta
GAGACCCACCTGGGCAACTTGGTGAGACCTCATCTCTACAATAAATCAAAAAAATTAGCCAGGCATGGTAGTGTGCATCTGTAGTTCTGGCCACTTGGAAGGCTGAGGCAGAAAAATCGCCGGAGCCCAACAGGTTGAGGCTGCGGTGGCCAGGAGTGGCCACTGCACTCCAGTCTGGGTGACAGAGTGAGACTCCAACTCAAAAAAAAAAAAAAAGTATATGTGTGTGTGTGTGTGTGTGTGTATGTGTGTGTGTGTGTCTATCCCAGAAGGGGGAGCAGAAGGGTCAGATGGGTGAGAACCAGGGCTTTGAGCATTAAAGAAATCAGAAAGGGATGACGTGTCAAGTAGGGAGTGACCAATGGTGTCAAAGGACACAAGAGGACAAAGTAAGGAAGAAATGAGAAAAAACTTTTGGATCTGATAATTAGAATGTCACTGAGTACTCAATGATCTAGCATGTAAACAAGGAACTGAGTACCACATTTTATCACTCATAAGTGGACCCTGAACACTTATCATAATACTACAAAAAAGGAATTGGCAGTAGCAGGACACTGCTGGGGAGGGGGGTACATAGCATCAATAAGGATGCCTGATCCTAATCCAGGTGAAGTGAGGTCCAGTGGGAGGCCCAAAACTTCATCTGTACCTAAACCACTCAAGTATACAATCCTATCTTACACCCCACAACTTTAAAGTAAAATAAGATAAAGGAATGCCACTGCAATGTCCAACTGATGGACCTCAGCAGAGTGGTATGAAGGCTAGACTACAGGAGGTTATTGAGTAAGTGGGTGAAGAGAAGGAAAACAATATTTTATACATTCTCAAGGTGTTTAATGAAGGGGAAAAAAGGAATTAGCACCGCAACTGAAGGGGTAAGTCCCAGAAATGAATTCAAGTGAACTGAATGGCAGCCCACATGCCACCCCCAAACACACCACTTTGATGTATATTTTGAGCTGAAGACAACTGACAGAAAACAGATACAAGAAAAACTTTCTGCCCTCCCCCTATTTGCCTAAAAGGAGAACATACATTTGTAAAGGTGTCTGACCTTTTCTCTCTGCCAAGAAGGACCAGAGTTAATCACTGGAGCAACTCTAGACCCTTCTCAGCTCAGAGATCACACCAGAAGAATGTACATTGCAAACTTACTGTAAGGTAAACAAAACCAGATCAGGAGAAACGGCAACAAAGGAGCCAAGAAAAATTTATTAGCTCAATCCTGGGCGAGGTTCACCGGTCCATGTAACTGTGGGCCCGAGAAGTTGTGCCCAGCGAGATGGGCAACGGGTTTATAAAGGGCACACTGA
>NW_007259913.1:272882-273453 GCF_000164805.1 Carlito syrichta
ACCTCCGGCCTTACATTCCAGCCTTTTGGTCATAGGGACGCCGGCTCGTTCTAGCTACTTCCTGCTGGGGAGGAGCGGCATGGGGGGGTCTTTAGGCTGGTATGGGGCTGGAGGTGGTTCGGACGGAAGGGGCGAGTATGAATGTAACAGTAGTTGGTTGACCATTATCCGAGAGAGCTCTGCCAGGCACTGTTGGAGAAACCTAAAAACACACAGGGCCATCGACAAGAGGATAAATACAACAATCAGTGGAGTCAGAACAGAGAGAAGCCACGTTAGGAGCTGGCATTGCCACCACCCTGAGAATGGGCCTCTGGTCAGGTCTTCTCTCCGTTTCTGGAGGTTTTCTTGTAATTGTTTAATCCTGTCCTTGACTATTCCTGATTTATTAGCATAGAAGCAGCATTCCTCCCTAAGAAATAGGCATATCCCTCCTTCTTTAGCTGTTAGTAGGTCTAGTCCCCATCGATTCTGGAGGACCATGTCAGTCAGGGAATCTAGTTGTGTTTGTAAGTCTAGGACTGTGTCCACCACCTGTTGTATGTCCTCGATCAGTTGGGAGGAGAGTTGG
>NW_007259913.1:273473-274059 GCF_000164805.1 Carlito syrichta
GAAGTCCAGCCTGGGTCACATAGGGAGACCCTATTTCTAAAAAAAATTTGTTTCTTTTTTAGGTTGGAAAATATAGTTTATTTAGAAAGTAAATTAGAGTGAAAGGAGAGGAGATTTACCTCACAAAGGGAGGGGAGGGGGCCAAAGTTTAGGAAAACACAGCCTGGTCATAGCTCAGATAACACATGGCCAGACCAAGGCAATGGCAAATGGAGAGAAAGAGAGACAGAGAGAGAAAGAGAGAGGGATTGATTCGCCTCCCCAAGGTAGGGAAGGGGGCCAAAGCCAAGAAACATGGCAGCCATAGCTCAAAAAGCCACAAGGACACACCAAAGTTTAACAAAGCAATGGCCAAAAAAAATTTTTTTTAAAGGATTATAGCTGGGCATGGTGACTCAGCCTGTAATCCCAGCACTTTGGGAGGCCAAGATGAGAGGATTTCCTGAGCCCAGGGGTTCGAGACCAGGCTGGGCAACATATGTGGGTGCAGGACTATATAGGAAACCTATGTACCTTCTGTTCAGTGTTGCTGTAAATCTGACTAATACTGCTCTAAAAAATAAAGTCAATTTTTGGGGGGAGTTGG
>NW_007259913.1:274079-321690 GCF_000164805.1 Carlito syrichta
AGGCTTTGGTTACCGGGTGCTATTACAACAGTGGGGAGGAGGATGACAAGAATGCAGGACCCCGGCCAGTAAAGGGCAAGACCAGGTAGATGATAGTGATGCACAGAAAGGCAGTCCCGTTAAGTGGGGGGCAGAGGGTGTTATTTGATTAGACCACGAGTGATCGTGAGCAGAGGCGGAGGGGGGCCCATCCAACCCCCAGGGTGCCGTGTTATGTTATACACTGGGCCGCGGGCAAGTCATGTGGGATGTCAGAACGCGGTAGTGAAGGTGGACATTGGGTTGGAGGCGTAGGGAGAGTCCAATTTCCTGTGACAGGTGAGACCCAGGACTGGCCGGACCTGAGGCATAGCCAGCATTCCTTTGCCAAGCCGGGGTTAGTAAGGTTAAGCAGGGTATGGGTTTTGTTAAGGACAGAAAGGAGTTCCGGGTTCGTCTGATAAGGGCCTTGGAGTTTTGGGAGGTTGGGGCACACCAACACCGGTCCATTGAAATGTTGAATGAGTTCTTCCATGACCCGCTTGGGGTTTTGCTATTCTGCATAATCCTGCGCCCTTCCCCCATCTGATTTACCCAGAGGAGGTCTGAGGTTCCAGCAGATCTTTTGTCCCTAGTGCCCAGGACAAGAATACCCAGCGCGTTGTCCCACGCTCCGTCCCGTCCAGGCCTGTTGTTTGGTTGGTCTGAGGCAGACCGAGGCTTGCTCGTAGCAAGGTGCCTGGACAAAAGAATGGACGGTTGAACACTCAGTGGGGCAAGAGGGTATCTTCCCTTGGGGATTTGGTGGGGGATCTTGCTCCCAGCAGCGGACTGTGCCACTGCTACCTGGGCAGCCCACTTGGAAATCTCTTAACATTACTGCAGCCCAGTCCTTTTGTTTTCCTAGTTGGCACAAAAATTTTTGATGATAGCACGTACGGAGAACCAGCTGATAGAGTTTGGGTTTTCCTGCAGAGACGCATCGGTTGCAGGTCCAATCAGTCATTCCCCATGTCATCATAAAGTTGTCGGTTAGGCTTACTAGCATCAATACGGCTAAACCGTAACTGGAGGGGTCCCACCTCATTAGATTTCCACACTTCATTGTTGGGAGGGGCCCACTTGAGTCGAGAAATGTGGTACCACGAGGGGTGCCCTAACAGTTTAGCCGTGGTAGGAGTTGTAAGGACTACTGTGTAAGGTCCCGTCCAGCGTGGTTGAAGGGCCCAGAGTTAGAGCTCTCAAAGGAGAACCTCATCACCAGGCTGTAGAATGACAGCTGCCTGCGGGTCAGACGTGGAGTTGGCCTGGGGCAGGGTTTGGTCGGCGTGCTCTCGTAGGAGGTGTCTGAGGAGTGAGAGGTAGGGCAGGTAGGAGGCTAGTGGCGGAGGAGTTGTAGGAAGGCCGGTGTTAATGAGAAAAGGCCTACCATACATCAGTTCAAATGGGCTAAGGCCGACTGGCCCCCGGGGAGCCGCACGCACCCTAGTGAGGGCAACAGGGAGCAGAGCGGGCCAGGAAAGTTTTACCTCCAGGGAAAGTTTGGTTAGTTGGTCCTTCAGGAGGCCTTTTGCTCGTTCCACCTTACCTGAGGACTGAGGGCCACCTTACCTGAGGACTGAGGGCGGTAAGGGATGTGAAGTTTCCAGATGATGTTGAGGGCTTCAGCAACCAGCTGAGTGATTTTGGAAATGAATGCCAGGCCGTTGTCTGACTGGGTGGACGTCGGGAGGCCGAAGCAGGGGATGATGTGCTCCACCAAGGTCTCAGCCACCACCGAGGCTGTCTCCCGACTCGTGGGAAAGACCTCGATTCTACCTGAAAAGGTATCTACCATTACCAGCAGGTATCGGTACTTTTTGTGTCTTGGCATATGAGTGAAGTCCACCTGCCAGTCCTGTCCAGGGAGACACCCTCGCAGCTGGTGGGTGGCTGTCCGGCGCCAGAGGGCCCCTTGAGAGGAAACATATGCACAGGTTTGACAGGCCATATGGACCTGATTGATGGTTTCTCAGAGACCCTGCGGCAAGAAAATCAGGGAAAGAAACCTGTGCATGGCCTCGGGACCAATGTGTAAAGACTGGTGGATTGTGGCCATGATTTCCTTTGCCTGTGTCTGGGGAAGGATTATCCTGTCTCTGAGGTATATCCACCCCTGTTGTCCAGCCACAGCGCCCTGGCTGAGGAGTCGCTATTGTTCGTCCTCCGAGTACCTGGGAGTTAGAGAGGGAGAAAGAAACAGGACAGGGGTGCCATCCTGGGTTGAGGTAAGCTGGCGGGCCATGGCGTTGGCCAGGGTGTTTCCTTGGATGACAGGGTCTGTGCCCGTCTGATGGCCTTGACAGTGGACGATGGCTACCTCCTTGGGTTCTTGTAGGGCCTGGAGTAAATGTTGAATGGCCTTACCGTTGACCACCGGAGTTCCCCGGGTGGTTAAGAACTCCCTTTCTTTCCAGATCGCCGCATGACTATGAGCGATAAGGAAAGCATACTTAGAATCGGTATATAGAGTGGCCCTGTGCCCTTTGCCAGCTGTAATGCTCAGGTGAGTGCCACCAGCTCTGCCTTTTGGGAAGAAGTCCCTCATGGTAGTGAGGCAGCTTTTACCATAGTGGGAGGAGAGACTACTGCATAGGCTGCCCTGCGGCCTCCATCCAGCCCCTAGTTGAGCTTCCATTTACGAAGAATGTGAGATCAGGGTTAGACAGAGGTTGGTCAGAGAGTCCCGTGCAAGGGGGGCTAAGGGCCTCTACCAGCTCCACACAGGAATGTTCAGGCAAAACTGAGGAGCTAGCGGAGGGAAGGAGAGTAGTTGGATTTAGAGGTGGCAATGAGCAAAGAGACACTTGGGGGTGTTCTATGAATAAAAGGTGGAACTCAGCCGGGCTCGGTGGCTCAGCCTGTAATCCCGCACCTTTGGGAGGCTGAGGTGAATGGATTGCCTGATCCCACAGGTTCGAGACCCGCCTGGGCAGCGAGACCTCATCTCTACAATAAATCAAAAAATCACCTGGGCATGGTAGTGCATGCCTGTAATTCCGGCTACTCGTAAGGCTGAGGCGGAAGGATCGCCGGAGCCCAGCAGGTCGAGGCTGCGGTGGCCGGAAGCGGCCATTGCACTCCAGTCTGGGCAACAGAGTGAGACTTCAACTCAAAAAAAAAAGAAAAAAAAAGGTGGAACTCCTGGACCCTAGAAGGGCTTAATAAGGATGATGACTTATGACCCAAGAGGTCCTGGAGTCTGTGGGGGGAGTAGACCGTAACTGGCTGTTGAAGGGTAAGCTTTAGAGCCTCCTTGGTTAAACAAGCCGCCACTGCCAGTGCCCAGAGGCATGGCTGCCATCCCTGGACGGTGGGGTCCAACTGTTTGCACAGGAAGGCGACCGGTCGGTGAGAGGGTCCCACTGGTTGGGCCAGAACCCTGGTCACCATCCCCGTTCTTTTCTCGGTGAACAGGAGGAAAGACTTGTGGAAGTCAGGAAGCATAAGCGGGGGGGCGGGGAGCTAGAAGCATGTCTCGCAAGGTCTCAAAGGCACGGGCTATAGCTGAGGGAGAAGTAAGGGGGCTGGTGGGAGTTTCCTTAGCTGCAGCATATAGCGTTTTAGCAAGTATAGCAAAATTGGGGACCCAATGCCTACAGAAGCCCACCAGCCCAAGGAATGACAAGATTTCAGCACCTGAGGTGGGGGGTAGGAGTTCCCTGATGGAGGTGGTGCAGTCCGCTGTGAGGGTCTTGGAGGTGGGGGTCAGGGCCACCCCTAGGTAGATGACTTGTGGGGTAGAGAGATGAGCTTTGGAAGGGGAGATCCTGTATCCCCACTGTGCTAGAAAGTTAAGGAGGGATGCCATATCCCGGAGAGAGACCTCCCTGGAGGGGCTGCACAGGAGGAGGTCATCTACATACTGGAGGAGAGTGCTACACCCAGAGTCATAAGAGGACAGGTCCTCGGCCAACGCCTGGCCGAAAAGGTGGGGACTGTCATGGAATCCCTGAGGCAGGACCGTCCAGGTTAATTGTTGGGTCCTGTGGGAGTCTGGATCCTCCCAAGTAAAGGCAAAGAGTGGCTGGGAGTCTGGAGGTAGGGGGTTGGTGAAGAAGGCATCCTTAAGGTCCAAGACTGTGAAATCAGTGGTAGTGGGGGGTATCTGAGACAGGAGAGTGTATGGGTTAGGGACCACTGGATGCAGTGGTAACACGGCAGAGTTGTATCCGCAGATCCTGCACCAGTCGATAAGCACCAGATGGCTTTTTCACCGGGAAGATGGGAGTATTACAAGGGGAATTGGTAGGAACCAGAAGACCCTGGAGGAGCAGCCGGTTAACAATGGGCTGGAGGCCCTTGTGATGGGTGTGTGAGATCAGAAATTGAGGCCTGGAAGGGAAGCAAGAGGGATCCTTAAGGTGAATGAGGACTGGGGTGTGGTGATTGGCCACCACAGGAGTGGAAGTGTCCCAGACTACTGGGTTAACTTTTTCGGGGGAAATGGGGAAATCGGATGAAGGCTCCGGGGAGAAGACAGCACAGGCGAGGGCCAGGAGCAGAGTTGGGGGAACTCAGTGTGAGGTGAGGGAAATAGATGCCCCGAGCTTATACAGAAGGTCTCGTCCCAGCAAAGGGGCTGGGCAGGATGGGATAACTAAGAATGAATGGGTGAAGGGACGGCCTTCAAAAAGGTAGGACACCGGACCCGTCTCTAGAGGCTTGGAGGGTACCCCCGAGATGCCCACAACCGAGACCTGAGAAGGATGTAAAGGCCTGTGGAAGGAGAGTAAAACAGAATAGGTAGCCCCCATGTCCACCAAAAGGGAGATGGACTTACCCGCTACCCATAGTGTGGCCCTGGGCTCAGCAAGGGTGATTGGGTTGTTCGAGTACAGGCGGCTTCAACCGTCCAGGAGGCCCAGGAGCTCTGGCGAGGGGTCCGTTGGGGGAGCCGGCCCCCCGTGAAACTCTGTCGCCAGGGGATGGTCCTCCCCCAGGGGGCACTCGAACTTCCAAGGTCCCTTTGTCTGCAGACCGGGCAAGGTCGAGTCAGTGGCCTGGGGTTGGGGCATTGCTTTGCCCAGTGGCCTTCCTGGCCACACCTGAAGCAGGGTCCTGGAGGCGTTCAGGTCTCGGACTGTTTCCTGAGATGGGGGCCCTGAGGCCCCTGTTGTGCAGGCCGCAGGGCAATGACTAGGGCTTGGGTTTAAAGGGCCACCTTCTGTTTTAGCCTTTGGGCCCGTATGGCCTTGGCTTCCTCCTCTCAGGCATTATAAACTTTAAAGGCCATATTTACCAGGGCTCTGAGTGGAGTCTAGGGGCCCTCCTCCGCCTTTTTAAGCTTGCGCCGGATGTCCGGAGCGGACTGGGTGATAAAGTGGGTAGCTAAGACTGTGAACTCTGGCGGTGAGGAAGGGTCCAAACGAGTGTGAAGGGTAAGAGCCTCTGTTAAACGATTAAGGAAAGAGGCTGGGTTTTCATCCGGCTCCTGTGTGATTTCCCTCAGTTTGTCATAGTTAACGGCTTTTTGAGCTGCCTTTTCCATCCCCGCAATAAGGCAGCAGACCATTTGATCCCTTCTAGTTCTACCTGTGGCACCATCCTGATAGTTCCATTGTGGGTCCTCGGCAGGCACCGCTGTGGCCCCGACCGGCAAAGAATGATCAGAGTTATGTACCTGATCAGCGTAGTCCTGAGCTGCTGAGGTGATGTGATCGCGCTCCTTGGGAGTGAGGGTGGAGGTTAAAATTACGTGGAGGTCGTGCCACATGAGCTCGTATGCCTGAGAGAGGTATCGAAACTCTTTAGTGTTGGCAGTTGGGTTGGCAGAGTAGGAGCCTAAGCGCTTTTCAATCTGGGACAGGTCCCCCAGGGAGAAGGGAACATGCACCCGAACCAGTCCCTCAGCACCTGCCACCTCCCGAAGAGGGGCCAGTAACTGGGCCCGGGACCTGGTAACCGGAGGGCTGGTCCATTTAGAGGGTGGTGTAGGATTGTAAGATGGCGGCAGGGTGAGTGTAGGGAATGAGGTGGGAGGAGGGCAAGATGGTGGTGACGACGGAAGAGGAGGGTACAGCTTGTGGGTGGCTGGGGCAGAGTTGGAAACAGAGGAGTCAGATGTGACATCAACAGGACCAGAGGAGGAAGGCAGTGTCTCCATGGCAGTAGGGACGGAAGTGGATGGGGGAGGGGAGCCGACCGAACCCGGAACGACTGGAGCAGAGGACAAAGGAATTAGAGATGGCAGGCTGGGGAAAGAGTTGGATATAGGAGGGGCAAGATGGGAGGTAAGGCAAGAGCAGACACCAGAGGGGTCTGAGTGGAGGAGGTCCGGGCACAGGAGGTGGGGTAAGGAAGGGGTTGGGAAAGAGCAGACAATTGAGAAGAGGCGGACGGGAGGGGAGGAGAAGGAGGGGTAGGAGCTGGAGGGGGAAGGCCAAGGTCCTCCGGAGGATCTGCAAAGGAAGATTCCAACGCCGGGAGAGGCTGATAGACCCTATTAGGGGATTTGGCCAGGAGGAACTGGGCCGAGGAACATCTGATGCAGAGAACTGGGTGGGAGCGCAATGACCAAAAGGCCTGGATATAGGTGACCTCGGACTATTTTCCAGTCTGGTGACAATAATTACTGAGATGGGTGAGGAGGCCGAAATCGAAAGTTCCCTCGGGGGGCCAGTGAGACTGATTGTCCAGAGGATATTGGGGCCAGGCCCGGGAGGAAAGGAAGATCACCTTCCATTTACGGATATCCTCGGACAACCCCAGAGTAGCCAGATTAGATATGAGACACCGCAAGGGGGTCTGGGCCTTAGTTTTAGAAGGCTGGCTTCCCATGGCCGCAACCTCCGTTCCTGGGTCCCTAAACAAGCAGGCCCAGCGTCCCAGACCCGCTCAGAATAGGGACGGAAAGGAAGATCTGCTTCTGTTTATAGGGTTGGCGATCTGGAGATAGGGACGTCTCCACTACACTGGAGCAATCATTGGTTGGGACAGCTGTTGCGTCTGCTGGCAATTGGCTGAACGGGGTTGTTAGAATCACTGTAACAATACTGGCTGGCTTTGCGGCTGGGGTCTTAGTTCTGGTTACTCATTTTTGCTGGCTCACTTCTGCCCATTGTTCTCCTAGTCCAGGTTGGAGCCATCTTGTTGAGGCCCACCCCACCCTCTGGTACCTCCAGCCTTACACTTACTACCTCTTATCATTTTTATTTTTTATTTTATTTTATTTTATTTTATTTTATTTTTTAGTATGAGTCTCACTCTGTCACCCAGGCTGGAGGGCAGTGGCATGCTCCCGGTCACCACAGCCTTGACAATCAGGCAATCCTTCCGCCTCAGCCTTCCAACTAGCTGGAACTACAGGCACATGCCAATACACCTGGCTAATTTTTTTATTTATTGTACAGATGAGGTCTCCCAAGTTGCCCAGGCTGGTCTCTAACCCGTGGACTCAGACAATGCTCTTGCCTAGGCCTCCCAAAGCGCTGGGATTATAGGAATGAGCCACCATGCCTGGCTTCTTTGAATGGGTTGTAACATCTACTTGGTTTTCTCAATCAATAAGTTAAGTAAAATCTTTTTTTTTAATTATTTATTTCTTTCTGTCTTTAATTTTTTTTTGAGTTGGAGTCTCACTCTGTCACCCAGACTGGAGTGCAGTGGCCACTCCCGGCCACCGCAGCGTCGACCTGCTGGGCTCCAGAGATCCTTCCGCCTCAGCCTTTCAAGTAGCTGGAACTACAGGTACACGCTACTATGCCCAGCTAATTTTTTGATTTATTGTAGAGATGAGGTCTTACCAAGTCGCCCAGGTGGGTCTTGAACGCACGGGCTCAGGCAATCCACTCACCTCAGCCTCCCAAGGCGCAGGATTACAGGCTGAGCCATCGAGCCCAGCTGGGAAGGGGTTTTTACTGCAAGAGATGTGTCAGACGCAATCCACAGGCACCTTTAGCAAAAAGGTGATCTTATTATCATTTCTATGGCTTCAGCCAGCTAAGGGTGATCTTTGACCTTCCGCCTTGGACAAGGAACTTGAAAGTTTCTTAGAGATTATTATGCTAAACCATTAATTGAAAAGTTGGGACCAGTTAAATTTCCCTCCATGGCCGGCTCAGTGGCGCAGCCTGTAATCCCAGCACTTTGGAAAGTTGAGATGAGAGGATTGCCTGAGCCCGTGGCTTCGAGACCAGAACTCCAGTTTGGGCGACAGAGTGAGACTACAACTCAAAAAAAAAAAAAAAAAAGTTTAACGCTATGCGATTGACCAGGGAGAACTGCTTAATTTCTCCTTCCTTCTGGTTAAGCAGGCTTAATGCTCAGGCAATACATTCAGCCATGTAGTGATCTCGATATATTAAGGAAAATGTAGTCATAAATGCTAATTCTAGCTAATTGAGTACCCACCATAAGAACCTATCTGGCCCTTATAACTGATCTAGCAAAAATCCTGTGACCAAAGTAGAATTTTTCCACAGTTAGAGGTAAAATTGCCAGTTCAGTTGTGATGCCTTTTAAGTTTAAGTGCCTAGTGGAGCAGTTCTCGCAGTAACCCAGTGCTCCCACAGGGCAGCCAATTGGCTGCTATAAGTTGGCCACTGTAATTTGCGAGTATAACCGAGCCAGTGAGGAAGTGTATAGTTTGATTAAACTTTAGGAGAGAGTATACTCCTAGGGAGTCAGTGCCATTGGTTCTTTTTTTTTTTTTTTTGAGTTGGAGTCTCACTCCGTCGCTCAGACTGGAGTGCAGTGGCACACTCACCATCACCCTGGCGTCAACCTGCTGGGCTCTGGTGATCCTTCCGCTTCATTCTCCCACGTAGACAGAACTACAGGCACACACTACCACAACCAGCTCATTTTTTATTTAGTGTAGAGGCAAGATCTGACCAAGTTGCCTGGGCTGGTCTCAAACCCATGGGCTCAGGCAATCCACTTGCCTTGGCCTCCCAAAATGCTGGGATTACAGGCTGAAACATGGAGCTGGTTCTTGTTGGGAATTGGTCCTCTGCTACTGTTGGGGTATGAATGCCTGACACCGTGGCACCCATAGAGGTAATCAACAACAATTTTTCACGTTTAGCATAGGTGCTAATTTTAAAAATACCAAGGATTTTTGGAGAATCTGGTTGGGCCCAGGTACCAGGTGGGAAGGTAGAGTACAAATTCACCCTTACATCTTGGAATGCTGCCACATTGGAGGGCTGATAGTGACAGCAAGGGTCCAGGGAATAGAGGGTCCTCTAGGAGATATGGGGTAGGAGTATTATTACCATGGTGCAGAGTAAAGGAATCAAAAATTAATCTCTCATCAGCAAGCTGAAGTGTTTGACCTAGAGTTATCGTAACTATGATGAATAAGACACCTGTGGAACTTATGCTGGACAAGGGTGTTCACCCTTATTCTCAGTTTGATTACTCCATGGTCCATTGGGAGGGGGAAATGTTCCCAACTGCGCAGTCTATCTGCAACTTCTTGTGCTATGAGAAATCTGGAGATAGAGACATTAAAGACAATGGGGGTTTAGAAGTTGTTAGTGAAGGTGAGAGGATTGTCTGAGCTCGTGGGTTCAAGACCAGCCTGGGCAACTTGGTGAGATCTTGTCTCTACAATAAATCAAAAAATTAGCTGGATGTGGTGGCACATGCCTGTAGTTTCAGCTACGTGTAAGGGTAAGGTAGAAAGATCATCTGAGCCCAGCAGGTTGAGTCTATGGTGGCTGTGAACGTGCCACTGCACTCCAGCCTGGGAGACAAAGTGAGATTCCAACTCAAAAAAAAAAGAGGCCAGGTACAGTGGCTCACACCTATAATCCCAGCACTTTGGGAGACAGAGGTGAGAGGACTCCCTGGACACTCAGGTTCAAGACCAGCCTGGGTGCCGGAGTCCAGCTCCCGCAGAGTCCAGAGATTCCCAAAGGTGGAAATGGTGTCAGTGATTGTGAGAAAGAGAGAAAGAGAAAGAAAGAAAGAAGCTGTACCCCTGTCTAGTGCAGAAGCCATTTATTGGGAATTACAACAGGTCTTTTATCCCCAAATTTTGCACAGTCAGTCTCACATGTCTTTCACATGAACACAAAGCCAGGTGCGTGAGGGGCATCCCCCACCCACCAGATGTTCTTTCAGGTATGAGGAAGAAAATCCCATAACAGACTTTAACCTTAATCCGTGACTGACCTATCCTATAAAACTTTTTTATTCTATGCTGATTTATACTAATACCAAATTGAATGATTCTATAGAAACTTAAATACTTACTTTACAACCTAAAGCGACCCATCCCAGAATGTTCAGAATGTGGCCCAGTCCAAAGTTCACAGTGGGCTACCTGCATTCTTTCAACAAAATGGCTGTCTAAACTTATATTTCTAAAACTATATTCTACAATTTACACCTTACTCAACTTCAATAAATCCTAAAATCACGACCCAGAAGCTTGTGACCAATACTAAGTCTCTTTAGATGTGACCTGAGTTTGAACTGTAAGTTGTGTGAAAGCCAAAACTGCAGTTTGTGGAAGAATGGGAGCAATGAGCTTCTAAAGTTAGCTTGTGTTTGTCCCAGTCTCAGAGTTTTTATGTTTTGAGCTTACAGGAGCTTAGTCTGGTTATAGTGCTAAGTAGAAAGGAGGAGAAAATGGGGTCAAGAGCTCCCGAACGCATCCTAGTGGTCTCTGGGTCAACGGCCCTTCCTGATCCCTAATGCTCAGTGGGCCTCCGTGGCCGCTTCCCAACACCTGGGCAACTTGGTGAGACCCCACTGTTATGACCAGAGTATAAGAAATAAATTGCCAACACAGAACTTCAGATTCTAAAGATTTCTTTAATCAGACATGGCGACCAAGAGAGGCAAGAGCCATTGAAAACTCTCGGCCCCCAGCAAAGCAAGCAGAGGGTTTTTAAATACATTGCAGCTTGAAAAAAACACAGTTTCTGCTATTATGATAGCTAAAGGTTACATACCAGAAAGGAACAGAAAACTAGGGAAGGGGTTTGTAGTTTTTCTGTTTACTTAGCTGGCCATTGGCCAGGTACTTTCTTGCAAAATTAATTTTGAAACTGGATTTTGTAACAAGATGTAAGTGAGGTTGGGAATTTAAAAAAAAAAAGCTCTTAATTACAGTTCAGGGGTCAAGAACAGTTGTGGTTACATATGGCAGGGAGTCATGTCAAGTGGGTAACTACGAGTACTTAAAATGAAGATTTTAGCAGAATGGAGTTACTTATGCCTAACAAACTTCTATTTATATATTTAAAAACAGGTCATTTTTCAGTCATTTTATTCCTTCCTTTTACTTGTGCATGAGTTAAATTGTTGACTCATCAGTTATTGACAAAGGACTATAGTGGGTCCTGACATACATAAGCTTTACAGAATTAATGTATTGCTGAACAAAACAGATAATCCAATTAAGTACACAGGGTCCTATTAAACATAGAGTGGAACCAAGATTTATTATTATCTAGGTTTTTTTGTCTATGCTTTCTTTGACTTTACAGAGGGTATCTTTGATAATGCCTGATTTATTGGCATAAAAACAACAGGTCTCCCTGAGAGCAGCACAAAGTCCTCCTTGGGATAAAAAGATCAGGTCTAAGCTTCAGTGATTCTGGAGGACAACTTCTGCAAGGGAATCTACTTGGTCATGGAGCTGGTCTATGGCGTACTGCATATATTTTAGGTCCAAGCTGATATCTCATGCTAGATTGGCCCACCCTATTTCTCTGTGAACTAAAGCTGCGGTGCTGAGTGCTGCAGTTCCAACTATGCTTAACCCAATTAAGGTTGGCACAAGGAACGGGACAGCTCATTTTTGGTGAGGCAATGGGAGACCAGGGGGATTTAATAGCAGGGATCCTTCGGGACCACTATAGACATATACTTGAGGTAACACTTGAACAGTTACACATAGGGTTGGCTTATTAGCTACCATTTCGGTGGTTACACAGGTTGTTAGGCCTGTATGACAAGCAAGCCAAGTGTCAGCTGGAGCCATATAGGTTGTAGAGTCAGACATAGATATTATAAGAGACGAGTTACAGATCTCAGCAAATGGAGAGGCTGTTAAATTGAAATTTACAGTTTGCAAACAGGAGGCCTTTCCAGTTACATCCCTGAGGGTGCCATGAATTATTTTCTGAGAATTTTTACATGTAGTTTTTTCATGTTCCTGGTGGCATGGGATGATTGAGGTCTCGATTCCTAGGCCTACATAGTAAGAGGGTTTGGCCTTTAGACATAACCAACAATCTGGTGGGGTGATATTAAGCAGAGGTGTAGGTGGGTTAACATAGGAAAAAGGCTGAGTGGTTGACTTTTGGGGGCTTCTTTAGGGGATGGTAAACCTTTGGATGCTAATGGAGGTTTGGGTAGCTGATGGTAGCTAAATAAGGGGTCGTTAGGTCTGGTTAATTGTCCAATTCTGGATGGCCCTTTTTGGGTTTGGTGGAGAATCATTTATCATTGGATGTGAAAAGAACTCCTGAGTCATATTCATTTAAATAAATTTGTATGCCCCAGGTGAATCCCATATCCCAGGAAAGGAGGGAGGGATTGTTGATTTTTATATAAATTGGGGAATAGCTGGGATGGTTTCCTCGGGGATCCCACCATGTAACAACAGTGGATGTGTCATTTGGTCCTTTGGGATAAGAAGCGATAGTAACACATTCCCATCCTGGACAGAAGAATTGACTTGCCTGATTACAAAGACTGTTAGTGGGCTGTCCTGGACATATATAGAATCTATGTCTCTTAGATCCATATAAAGAGAGCAACCCTTTCCTTTCAAGGGGGCCCCTGGTTCACAATATTTTTTGGTTGGGATATTATTAGCTCTGCTTCCCCTTTGGCCTGACAAATCTAATAAGTCTTGAATAAGACTGAGTTGAGGGGCTGGCCAGTGGACCATTCTTTAGTATCTAATGTGGTTCCTCCCTGTGTAAGGGTAAAGGAGTACTAGGTGGGATGTTGAGCCCCACCCTTGAGTGCGTAGGTCAAGGAATACCAGAACAAAAACAAAAGAGTCTTAGCTTGTGGTGGCCAGTTCCGGTCCATCTCTGGTCAGTGTAGGATGCTGAACTCGGAGAGTGATTTTGAGAGGGCTGTTAGGGTCTTTCTGTACAGTTCAAATATCCGAGGGTGAAGTGTAATCATCGAGGTCGTCGAACCCGGTCCTCTTGACTCACGAGTAATGAATCCAGGCCAGTATTCCATCAACTTTGAGTGCCATCAGGGTGGTGAGGATGACAATGTAGGGCCTCTTCCAGGCTGGGGCTAGTCCTTCTTTCTGGAACCTTTCGACATAGACCAGTTGTTCAGGCTGAAATGAATGACATGGTGTAGACAATGGGGTTGGCAGAACGGCACAGATGTTGGAGTGGACAGCAGCCTGGACCTGTTGGAGGGACTGAAGATACTTGAATAGAGATTGATTAGTAATTTCTTCAAGTATGGGATCCTGTAACCAGGGCAATAAGGGAGGAGGTTTACCAAATGTGATTTCAAATGGAGTAAATCCAGCCTTGTAGGGGGTGCACCAGGTCGGAAGGAGGGCCAGAGGCAAAAGATTTCACCATTTTTCACTGGTCTCTATCATTAATTTAGTCCAAGTAGATTTTAAAATTCAGTTCACGTGTTTGACCTGTCCAGAGCTCTGCGGTCGGTAAACACAATGCAATTTCCAGTTAATGTTTAGTGCCTTACTAACCAGCTGTATTATGGACGAGGTGAAAGGGGGACCATTGTCAGAGCCAACAGAGAGGGGTAGCCCAAATCTAGGAATTCTTTCTTTCTTTTTTTTTTTGAGTTGGAGTCTCACTCTGTCACCCAGACTGGAGTGCAGTGGCCACCACACTCCCAGCCACCGCAGCCTCGACCTGCTGGGTTCTGGTGATCCTTCTGCCTCAGCCTTCCGAGTGGCTGGAATTACAGGTGTGCGCTACCACACCCGGCTAATTTTTTTATTTATTGTAGAGATGAGGTCTCGCTGCCCAGGCAGGTCTCAAACCCGCAGGCTCAGGCAATCCACTCACCTCAGCCTCCCAAAGGTGCAGGATTACAGGCTGAGCCACCGAGCCCAGCTAGGAATTATTTCATTTAATAAAAGTGTTGCAACCGTCAGAGCAGTTTCATTTCTAGTGTCAAAGGCCTCCATCCATCCAGGAAAAGTATCTATAAACACTAGTAGATAATTGTATCCTGCATGGGTAGGTTTTATGTCAGTAAGATCTACCTCCCATTTCTCTCCAGGGCTAATTCTCAGGCCCTGGTGCTAATAGTAGGCTTTGGTCCTTGCTTTGCATTGACTGGATGCAGCCTAGGCATCTTGCAGCTGTCTTCTCGGTCATATATTTTAAGTTATTGATAAAACCGGTTTATCAGTTCAGTCAATTTGGTGCTACCCAAATGGGTGACAGAATATAATTGTTTTACCAGAGTGTATCCAAGAGTCTCAGGTAGGATAATTTTAGAGTCCTTGACCCACCATCCAGTGGGGTCTTTGTGAGTTCCCATCCACTCCACTTGTTTGTCTTCTTCTTGAAGACAAACTGTGGGAGAGAAGAGACTGAAGAAGTCTTAGTCAGCAGAATAGTTAGAGGTTCAAATGGGAGCTCTGCAGCTTCCCAAGCTGCCTGGTCTGCCAGGCAGTTCCCAATTGCCTCTGGAGTATCTGACTTCTGGTGTCCCCTGCAATGCATGACAGTAACCTCTTTGGGGAGCCATATAGCCTCAAAAAGGGCTAAAATCTCCTCTTTGTTTTTGGTAGTCTTGCCTGCAGCCGTCAGGAGTCCCTGTTCCTTGTAAATCATAGTATGGACATGGAGATTAGAAAAGGCATATGGGGGGGAGGGGGATGGGATGAACAGTAGCAAATATCTGTCTGGGGATGGGAAAACACCTCTTATCAACAGGGTGCCTGAATGAAATGTAATTGTACACCTAACCCTTAACTGTACCCCACAAAACCATAATAAAAAATACTGATTGATTAAAAAAAAAAAAAAAGAAAAGGCATATCAGCTGTCAGTAAAGATGTTTATCCATTTCCCGGCTCCCCTGCACAGGGCCTGAGTCAAAACAATTAACTCAGCCTTTTGAGCTGACATGCCGTTGGGTAAAGACTGACCAAATTACATCATGAGCCATGGTCACCACAGCACCAGCCTTGCAAACTCCTTTTATCAAGTGGCTGCCATCCATGAATAGGACAGCATCAGCCTGACTCAAGGGGGTATCCCGAAGGTCAGGGCAGCTAGCCTGAGAGATGTCCATCACGTCTTCACAGTCATGCACTGGCTCTTCTGGGTTATTATCGGGGAGCAGGGTAGCCAGATTAAGGCATTGTATAGGAGAGAAAGTTAGTCTAGGTTGGTCAAGGAGGAGGCTTTAGTACTGAGTGATGTGGGTATTTGACATCCAGCGGCCAGAGGCTCCCCTGAGTAGAGTCCCAACAGCATGGGGAACAGTTAAAACCAGATTGTGTCCACAAGTTAGTTTATCTGCCTCCTTGACTAGTATGGCCGTGGCTGCAATGGCCCGGAGACAAGAAGGTCAGCCAGAGGCCACTGAGTCCGGTCTTTTTGACAAATAGGCCACTGGCCGCCTCCATAGTCCGAGAGTCTGGGTAAGGACCCCTTTTGCAATTCCGTGTTGTTCATGAACAGATGGAAAGGCTTGGTAACATCTGAAAGGGCCAGAGCCAGGGCTTGGTTTAAAGCCATTTTTGATTGCTGGAACGCCTATTCCTCAGTAGTAGTCCAGTTCAGGGGCTGATCTCCTGCTGTGGCCATATATAGGGGCTTGGTAAATTTCAGCAAATCCTGGAATCCACAGTCGACAATACCCTGCCACCCTTAGGAATTCGCGTACCTGTTTCCTGGTGGTTGGCAGGAATTTGGAGAAAGGTTTTTTGGGGGGCCGAAGTCAGGGCTCATTTACCTTCTTTTAGCTGCTATCCCAGGTATAAAACTTCAGTTGAGCAGAGCTGTGCGTGCTTTGCCAACACACAGTAGCCCATATCTTGAAGGAACTGTAAGAGAGCCTTAGTACCTTGTAAACAAGTGTCCAGGCCTGCACCTGCAAGTAAGAGGTCATCTACATACTAGAGCGGAGTACATTCAGAATGTTGGACACAGAACCCTGACAAATCTGTTGCAAGGCCTCCCCAAAAAGAGTTGGAGAGTTCTTGTATCCTTGTGGCAACTGAGTCCAAGTTAGTTGACTAGTATCTACTGAGTCCGGATCTGTCCATTCAAAGGGAATAATGAGCTGACTGACTGGAGAGAGGGGAATTGAAAAGAAAGCATTTTTCAAGTCCAGTACAGTGTTGAGGAGGAAGCAGGTTGAGCAATGTGCACAGGTTGGGAACTGTAGGATGGATTGTTTCAACCCACTTATTAATCTCCCTTAAATCCTGGACAGGCTGGTAATCAGATGTTCCTGGCTTTTCAATTGGCAGGAACAGAATGTTCCAGGCAGATTGCCAGGGCATCAGGATACCAACAGCTCAAGGTCTTTGAATACAGGGAGTAATTCCCTTCCAAACCTGCAAACTCATGGGATATTGATGAATACGAACAGGAGTGGCAGATGCTAGCAGACTTACCATGACAGGAAGGTGGTGTTTTGCTAGTCCCAGTGGGTTGGTCTCTGCCCATACTGAAGGAAATTCCTGTTGTAACTGCAGAAGTAGGCTTGTTGGGGATTCTAAAGAAGCTAGAAGATATTCCTCAGAGAGTGGAACAGTCAATAACATTTGATAGGCAGTGTCAGTGGGAACATACATCTTAGTCTCATCAGGTAACCTTCAATTTTCGAAGCAGATCTTGGCCCATAAGGGGGAATAGGCAGTCAGGGGCAATCGAGAACAAGTGTGTGACTCGTCTTTGGCCTAAGTCGACCATCTGGTTGGAGGTGAACTTGCAATTAGTGACTGTGCCTGTTGCTCCTTGAACAAATATCTGTTTATCAGACATAAGCCCTAATGGTGATTTTAGGACCAACATTTCCACCCCAGTGTCCACTAGGAGTTGGATGGGGTGGCCCCCTATAGCAGTGGTTACCATGGACTCTTGGGGGCCTAAGGAAAGAGAGTCCTGGCCTCCTCAGTCCAATTCATTTCCAATTTCCCCAGTGGAGGGCAGAACCAGAACTGACTTAGGCTTTTCTGTCTTTGGGTGACAAGGGCAATCCTTTACCCAGTGACCTAATTTCTTACAATAGACACATTGGTTCTTGGACAGTTGAATTTGTCCAGTCTCCTTTTGCCCTTTTTTGGTTTCCCCTTTCTGTTTATAGGATGGCTTCAAACTGGGCTGCGAAGCCTGGATAACAAGAAGTAATATTTTTGTTTGCCACTTTGCTGCTTTATCTAGTTTCTGATCTGCCTGTTTCTGTTTCTCAGCATCACGGTTGTTGAAAACTTTTTGGGCTACTTCAAGTAACTGAGAAATATTAATCCCTGCAAAACCCTCAAGCTTTTGTAGCTTTTTCCTGTTGTCTGGGACTGCCTGTGCCACAAAAGCCAAATTGACAACCCAAGCATTCTCAGATGCCGAGGGGTTGAAGGGAGTGTAAGTATGGAATGCCTCCTGGAGGTGCTCAAGAAACATCCCTGGTGACTCCTCAGGGTCCTGAATGATCTCAGTAGTCTTAGAAGATTGATAGATTTTCAGGCTGCTCCCCTCAAGCCAGCTAATAGAGTCTGGTGATAAGTTTCTAAGTCCTGGGATCCTGCCAAAGTATTGGGGTCCCAGTCAGGATGCTGGAAGAACTTCTTTTAGCCTTTCTTGGTTTTCCTCCTTCATACCAGTGGCTGAAACCAGGAAAGATTTCCTAGCTTCAGTCCAGATCTGTTCTCATTCCTCAGGAGAAAAAGAGTCAGAAGGAGTTGTTGACAATTGTCCCATGTGGGGCGATGAGTCCACATAACTGATTCCATTAAGGAAATCAGTACCTGTGGCCTATCTGAGAATGCCAGATTTTGATGTTTCCAAGTGTATAGGTCTGAGGTAGAGAAAGGAATATAAACCAAGAAAGCCTGCTTGGCTCGGTCCAATAGAACCTTCCAAAGAGGTAAGAGTGAAGCTGGATCGGTCCAAGACTGGAGGTGAGTAGCCAAAGGCATTGACCCAGCAAAAGGGAAAGGGAAAAGGATGTGACAGGAGGCAGGCTCCAGTCCCCAGCAGCCTTCTCAGGGCCAGCTGCAACTGCCACTGCAGCCAGTGACGCGGATATGAGGGTTGGAGAGGACTGGGGACAATATGGTGGTGGGTTACAAGTGAGGGCGATTAACTCCTCAAGGGGTTCCTCCATTGATGGAGGGAAAACAGGGAATAACCCTTCTGACAGGGGCACTGAGGCAATTGGGGGATGAGGCGCTGTCTTTTCAGACAGCAGGGATCTTGACTTTGAAGACTGTGGAGGATTTCCTTTGTCAGGCCCCTTTAAACTGCATCCTCAAAGTACCTGATGGCTCCAAAGTGCCTGATGGCCTTATTCGCTTTTCCAAAACACAAGTTCCAACCCAAGGTGAGGAATTCTTGACTAGAGATAACCAATGGTCAATATAGGGAACTTATCTGGGTAGGGAGGGCCCCCATACCAGCAACAATTCTCCAGATGGCTCAGGTAACAGTACATCTAGAGATCCAGCAGAGGGCCATTAACAGCAAACATAGGCCAACCAATTTCACAGAGGGTACAGTGCCTGCTCTTTGAAAGATGGACCCCATATTCCTCCACAAATGCAACAGAGAAATTATTTAACATGCATTCAGGGGACTGGAGGACTTGGAAGACTTCTGCCCCATGTTGTCCAAAAAACACCCATAAATTACAAAAGACACCTGATAAGAATAAAACTGGTAACAATAAGGAGGTATGCAGCAGCCAGCAAAACTCTGGCTATGAATGACCAGTCCATAGGCACAGCTCTGGCAAGCAATATAGTAAAGAGAACAGCAATTGAACTAAGAAAGGAAAGGGACCAAGGATGACAAATATCCAGAAACCACTATATAAACATACAAAAATCAAGACGGTATTCAAACAGGAATATTAAACCGAAACACTGTTCTACCAACGTCTTGGGTCAACGAACAGAGACTAAAGAGTGGCCTCATCAGGCTCCGACTTCCCCAACAGAATTATGGCCATAAACAGAAGGAATGGATTAAACAGACTCTTACCTCTCTGGAGAGTGCAGACAGACTCAACCTCTTCCAAGGTGATCAGCAGTTGTTCCAGTTCCCTGGAACAGTTGAGTGGTTATGGGACCCTGATTAATCTCCCTTTAATGCCTCGCTGGACTGGGGGAGAGGTGGAGTAATGCCACCACCCATAGTTGGCAATTATAAAATATAATTCTTGCTGGGGCCATCAAATGTTATGACTGAAATGTGAGAAATAAGTTGCCAACACACAGAACTTCAGATTCTGAAGATTTCTTTAATCAGACATGGCAACCAAGAGAGTCAAGAACCATTGAAAACTCTCGGCCTCCAACAAAGCAAGCAGAGGGTTTTTATATGCAATGCAGCTTGAAAAAAACATATAGCTTCTGCTATTAAGATGGCTAAAGGTTACATACCAGAAAGGAATAGAAAACTAGGGAAGGGGTTTGTGGTTTTTCTGTTTACTAGCTGACCATTGGCCAGGTACTTTCTTGTGAAATTAATTTTGAAACAGGGTTTTGTAACAAGATGTGAGTGAGGTTGGAGATTACAAAGAAAAAGCTCTTAATTACAGTTCAGAGGTCAAGAACAGTTGTGGTTACATACGGGGGAGTTCTGTCAAGCGGGTAATTGCGAGTACTTAAAATGAAGATTTTAGCAGAGTGGAGTTAATTATGCCTAATAAATTTATATTTATGTATTTAAAAACTGGTCATTTTTCAGTCATTTCATCATCTCTATGATAAATTAAAAAATTAACCGGGCATGTTGGTGCGAGTCTGTAGTCCCAGCTACTTGGAAGGCTGAGGCAGAAGGATCGCCTGAGCCCAGCAGGTTGAGGCTGCGGTGTCTGGGAGTGTGCCACTGCCCTCCAGCCTGAGTGACAGAGTGAGACTCTAACTCAAAAAAAAAGAAGAAGAAGAAGTTGACTGGGCTCAGTAGCTCAGCCTGTAATCCCAGCACTTTGGGAGGCTGAGGGGAGTGGCATGCCTGAGCCTCCTGGGTTTGAGAGCAGCCTGGGCAACTTGGCGAGACCTCATCTCTACAATCAATCAATCAATCAATCAATAAGCAAGCAAGCCAGGTGTAGTAGCACACACCTATAGTTCTGGCTACATAGAAGGCTGAGGCAGAAGTATCACTGGAGTCCAGAACATCGATGCTGGGGTGGCCATGAGTGTGCCACTGCATTCCAGACTGGGTGACAGAGTAGGACTCCAACTCAAAAAAAAAAGTTGTTAGTTAAAGTTCCAACAAGCCTCTCTAAATTGTATATTATTATTTCTTGACCAGGTTAGGGAAACTAGAAATGGAGGGTGTCTTTTATATTGAATGTAAGTTTGTTTGTTTGTTTTTTGAGTTGGAGTCTCACTCTGTCGCCCAGACTGGAGTGCAGTGGCCGCTCCTGGCCACCGCAGCCTCGACCTGTTATGCTCCGGCAATCCTTCCACCTCAGCCTTCCAAATAGCCAGAATTACAGGCATGCGCTACCATGCCCGGCTGATTTTTTTATTTATTGTAGAGATGAGGTCTCGCTGCCCAGGCGGGTCTCGAACCCGTGGGCTCAAGCAATCCACTCACCTCAGCCTCCCAAAGGCGCGGGATTACAGGCTGAGCCACCGAGTCCGGCAATATTGAATGTAAGTTATTTTATGACTATAAATTAAATGACTGACTAGACAGCCTTTGCTATGTTGGGTCCCACAGGCATTTCATAAGGTTACCTTTTTGAAGAGGTATTTGAGAACACTTAGTGGTTCTGAATGTATGATTCAGCTGGCTGATCTATAGTAGGAACATTGGAGGCTGGAGGAGGTGCTGGCCTGAGTCTGGACAGATGTATCCAGAAGGGGAACTCCAGGAGTTTTGCTGCAGTGGGAGTAGTTAAAATGACTTTAAAGAGTTCCCTCCATGGTAGTTGAAGGGGCTTAGTTTGCCCTGGCAAGTCTCTGAGAAATACCCAGTCTCTGGGTTGTAGATGTGACTTGGGACCTGGGACCTTGCTGGGGGCCGAATTTGTTGACCTGCATAGTCTTTTAAAAGCTTTCTGGCTAATTCCAGGACTGGGAGATAATTTCCCAAGGGAGGAAACTCTGTAGGCAGCCCAGGATGTAAGATAAGGAGTCCCCCATACATTAATGCAAAGGGGCTGAGGAACAAAGGCCTTTAGGAATGGCCCTGAAATTTAGAAGAGCCATAGGCAGTAATTGTGGCCATCCAAGTTTAAATTCCAAAGACAATTTGGTTAGGTACTGTTAGAGGGTAGAATGAGCTTTCTCTACTTTTCCTGATGATTGGGGATGATAAGCTGTGTGGAGATTAAAGTCTATGCCTAAGACCTCTGGAATTTGCTATGTTATCTGAGAAGTAAAGGCAATGCCATGATCACCCTGCAGGGAGACAGGAAAGTCAAACAGGGAAATTATCTCATTGACTAGGGCCTGTGAAACCTTACATGCCCTCTCTGAGGTCGTGGGGAAAGCCTCCAGCCAGCCTGAAAAGGTATCAATAAAGGTTAACAGACATTTATACTTCTTATATTTTGGTATGTGAGTGAAGTCAATTCGCCAATCCTGTCCTGGTATATGTCCCTGTAGCTGGTGGATGGGGAGCAAAGACAGAGGTCTAGGATGTCCTTGAGGACTGACCATTCTACAAACAGGCATTCCTTAATAACAGATTTTAATTTAGAGCTTAGGTTGGAACATATAACTTAAGAACTTAAAAGTTTATATAAAGGTTTCCATCCTATGTGCTGCTTATTAGGAAGGTGCGTCAGAATTTCTTTTTTTTTTGAGTTGGAGTCTCACTCTGTCGTCCAGACTGGAGTGCCGGGGCCGCTCCCGGCCACCGCAGCCTCGACCTGCTGGGCTCCGGCGATCCTTCCGCCTCAGCCTTCCAAGTAGCCGGAATCACAGGCATGCGCTACACACCTGGCTGATTTTTTTTTATTTATTGTAGAGATGAGGTCTCACAGCCCAGGCGGGTCTCGAACCCGCGGGCTCAGGCAATCCACTCACCTCAGCCTCCCAAAGGCGCGGGATTACAGGCTGAGCCACAGAGCCCGGCAGGAATTCTTTTCATGGTAATTATAACCTCGGGGCTTGATGTTTCATCCCTTGTTTGTTAGCTATTCACCTAAAATAGTAATATTACTACTATGCATTTAAGAATCAGCCAGTTTTTTTCAGATACAGGTATTATTGGGTGCTATGTGTATATATCAACTTAAGGGTTAGATAGGATGGGAGAACTTAGCATCTTTGTCTCATGTTGTGTTCGAACAGACTTAGGCCGGACTTGTAAAATTTACAAAATCACTCACATTGTAAGCTTAGGCACACCTCTGTGTGTGAAAACAAGAAGAATACTTATATAGTGAAGGGTTAAGGAAGAGTCTATGTGCAGTTATTCAAAATGCCTTTGAACCTATGTAACATGGGACAGTGTTCTTAGATGTACTGTTTTGTTTGTAATACTTAAAAAGCCGGGCTCGGTGGCTCAGCCTGTAATCCTGCACCTTTGGGGGGCTGAGGTGAGTGGATTGCCTGAGCCTGCGGGTTCGAGACCCACCTGGGCAGCGAGAACTCATTTCTACAATAATCAAAAAATCAGCTGGGCATGGTAGCGCATGCCTGTAATTCCGGCTACCTTGGAAGGCTTGGACCGAAGGATCGCCGGAGCCCAGCGGGTCGACACTGCGGTGGCCGGGAGCTGCCGCTGCACTCCAGTCTGGGCGACAGAGTGAGACTCCAACTAAAAAAAAAAAAGGAAAAAAAATTTCAATGCAAGAAGAATGAAAATTGTAATATTGTCCTTTTCGTTGCATTTTCTAGGCAATTAAATTGGAATATTCCAGATTGGTTAAGTTGGCCCAAGAAGATACCCCACCAGAAACAGATTATCGTTTACATCATGTAGTGGTCTACTTTATCCAGAACCAGGCACCAAAAAAAATCATTGAGAAAACATTGCTGGAACAATTTGGAGATAGAAATTTAAGTTTTGATGAAAGGTATTCTGAAATGTAAAATTCATGTGCTCAAATTTTTCTTGTTTTTATGTAGATTCTCTGTGTAATTTTTGAATGCTTGTTTTTTATGTGCATGAACATACATTTTAATAAATACAGCACAAAATTGGACCTTACTTAATTTGAACAATTGCTAAGTAATTTCTCTGGAGTCTATAATCATGGTCTTTTGAATTTTGAATTGAAAATAATTTATATTAGCTTAAAATATTTTAATTATGAAACAAGTAATCACTGCCCTTATGGAACTTAATATTTTAGAGAAAAAAAACAGATTTCTCAATGTTTGTACTATAGATAGTTTAGAGAATTCTTTGTTTTAATGCCATTCTGTGATTATAGGCTGTTTAACAATATTCCTGACCTTTAGTTGTTAGATGCTGGTAGCAACTCCCAAGTTATGACAGTCTAAAACATCTCCAAGTACTGCCAGCAAAGTCACTAAATCACTGGAAAAAAGTTTTTAGTCATGCAAATGAAATATTTAAACATTCTTTGACAGAAAGAGATGACTTAGAATGGTTAAATTAATTTGGTTCACCCAAAAATATTTTTTCTTAAAGTCCTATAAAATTACTAATTTTAAAAAAAGTTAAAATTTAATCTAATTAAATGAATGACATTTACAAAATTTTAGGGCTCAGGTAAAGGTCCAAGATAATAAAAGTTATTTTAGTTTACAAAAACATTTATGATCCCTTGGAGTTCATTATAATTACATTCTAATTCTGAAATAAATGATTATTCTTTTATGAATGCCTCAAAATACTGAATTAAAAGTGGCTAGCAGAGGAGAATATGAGGGGAAGCAAAGCATCTAGGATCAGTTCCTGCCTTATCATAAGGTCTGCTGTGAAATTTAGGATTAAGTGAAATAATACAAGTAAATTGTTTTGAACAGTATCTGGTAGACAGTTGAATGTCCAGTGAATGTTGGTTGTTATTACTATTCCTGTTAGTAGCAGTATAGACGTCACTTATTTTCTTACATAGAACTGCAAGGAGTTGAGAAATATGACTGAATATTACTATCATTATCTGGACTTACTGTGTTCCAATGGATATATGCTGTTGAATTTGGAGAAGATTTAATTGAGTAATCACATTTTAAAATCTCTCGCAAATGCAAGTAATCAGTATGTTTTGATAACCTGAAAGACAAAATTAGTTGCATGTAATTAACTAAATATATTGTTTTGGATTTCTTTTTTAATAATTCTGATCATAAAATCCGTTGGAATGCTTCCATTTTTACCTGAAATGATACATACATTTTGAATTCTTTCTTTTTTACTATTTAAGAATAATGCCATTTGGGGGGAAAAGAAGATGTCATATCTCTTGAGTGTGCTTAAAAGATGCAGATTATTTGTAAAAGTTCATTTTCCCCCCTTGCAAGCTGTATTAATAGAATATAATTTAAAAGCCATATGTGAATATAAGAAATCTTGGATTAGAGTTGTTGTGTGATCGTTTTGTAATTATCCGGCATTGGTCCAAAAAGCATTTTTCACTAAAGATTATTTGGGAGTTGTTTCCATAAATAAGTGCTGCTCGGTGGCAATGGATTTCATTTCTATATGTGTTTGGTAGTTTAGTTTTGTGAAACATACATTTTTCAGTTTTTGTGGATTTTGCTTTTAATTTAGAAATCTGTATATTTTTAAGGTGTCACAACATAATGAAAGTTGCTCAAGTCAAACTGGAAATGATAAAACCTGAAGAGGTAAACTCGGAGGAGTATAAGGTAATGTTCTTCTTGAGGGATTCTGTAGTTCCTTGATATTTTTTTTTTTTCATTTTGGCACAACTAAGGTCGAATTTATTATAGATAATAAGTAAAAAGTAAATCTATTAGTCAATGCTCAAGCTATTAGTATTTTTGCAAATAATTTTGGTGTTAACTTTGATGACATGTAAACTAAAAAGTTTAAAAGTGAAATAGGAAGATTTTTGTTTTTATTTTCATGTACAGTCCTCTTGTATTCTAATACTAGTTCTCAACTAAATATCAATTTTGATATTGTAATTACATAATAATAGTGAATATTTATCAAGAACCTGCTATATGCCAAGCTCCTTTACATGTATTAACTGATTTAATCTAGAGAGCAAGACTATGAGGTAGATGGTATTCTTATTTCCCGATTTATATGTGAGAATATATGGCAAAGAGAAGGCAGGTGACATGCCTAACGTTTTCATAGCTAGACATTTTCAATTTGACTGATAGAACCTACATTCTTTTTTTTTTTTTTTGAGTTGGAGTCTCACTCTGTCGCCCAGACTGGAGTTCAGTGGCCGCTCCCGGCCACCGCAGCCTCACCTGCTGGGCTCCAACGATCCTTCCGCCTCAGCCTTCCAAGTAGCCGGAATTACAGGCATGCGCTACCACTCCCGGCTGATTTTTTGATTTATTATAGAGATGGGGTCTCGCTGCCCAGGCGGGTCTCGAACCCATGGGCTCAGGCAATCCACTCACCTCAGCCTCCCAAAGGCGCGGGATTACAGGCTGAGCCACCGAGACCGGCTAGAATCTACATTCTTAACTGCGAGACTGCACTGAAAGCGGGCTGCATTTTTTTCTTTCAGTTTGCCTCATCAGCTACTTTTGAGAAAGTTAAGAGTACTCCATATAGTGTATATATGTATCTTCCATACATAGTTGCCATTATGAGACAGTGCTGTGTGTATGAGGGAGCAGACACATGGACACTTGTATACATGTCCGTGGGAGTTTTTTTGGGTGCATAAACTTATTTCTATATCAACTTTGGCTCTAAAATTAGTATTCTTTATTTTAATTGACAGATTCAAACACCTACTATTTCTGTTTCTTCAAGGTTTTTAGTTTAACCTTAAATGTTTTTTAAAATTTATGAATCTAGAAAATTTTAAGTTGCTTTTCTGGACTTTCCTGTTGTTTTCCTGATTAGTGTTTGGTCCCATTTACAAACTTAGTTACAATGCTTTAGATTCCCTTAAACAATTAGTGTCATTCACCACATTATCAGAGTAGAGGAAAGATCCAGAAAAATACTTATTATTGTTGAAAATTTTTAGCTGACCTGAAACTTTACTACCTTAATCTACTAAAGTGTGTATCGAAAAACAAAAATTAAAAAAAAAGCAAAACAACAAAACTTCAGCAAATATATAGAGTTATGAACATTGAAAGCTTTAGGTTTATGATCTGGAAAAAACAGGCAACAAAAACAAGTAAAAAGTAGAAGATTGGAAAAAGAAGTAGCAAAGTCACCATTTGCAGATTTTTTGACCTCGAAATTCAAATAATCTATAGATAAATTTATTAGAATCAATAGAACTTTGTATCATACAAATCTATGTCAAACATCAATTGTCAAACATCAATTTCTGTTTTCTAATACTAGTAACAAATAATTAGAAAATAACGTGTATAAAAATGATGCTGCTTACAATAGCATCAGAAACTATAGAGTATCTAGAAATAAATTTAACAAAAGATATGCATGACTACTCTGGGCAACACCATAAACTTACTGGGAGAATTAAAAAAGACCTAAATAAATGGACATGTTTGATGTCAAGTTGGAAAACTTGATATTATATAAATATGCTCCACTAAATGGTTTATAGATTCAGTGTAATTCTGTGAAAATTCTAGCAGGATGTTTTATGGATAAGCTGATGGAAAACTTTTATGAAATGCAAAGGTCCCAGACTACTAGATACCTTCTCGAAGATAGAAGGTAGAAAAGTTTACTAGAGATCAAAACATACTTTCTTAATCATTTTAACTTTATAATGATACTAGCATAATAATAGGTAAATTAAAACAGTAAAACAGAATTGAAAATCTTGGAACATATCCACCCCTTTTTGTACATATGATATATGCCAGAGATAGCAAGCAAGTCAGTGAACATGGAAGGACTTTCCAATCAGTGATTCTGGAAAATAAATAAAATTGGATCCCTTCTTCACTCCATATACAAAAATCCATTTTAATTGTGAAAGGCTCCTATATAAAGCTACGTAGAAGTCAACATACTTAGAAACTCAAAGAAATTCATTTACCCATGAGGGATACACGTTGGCCAGAGAATTTTGACCAGAATATATACGCTGCAGCCAGGGATAATCAGGGCAGGTTGTCTCATAACTATCAGGAGCAAGTCAGGTCATTTTTTAGCTAATAACAGCTCTAAATTTGCACCCGTCAAATTGATCTCTCTACTCTTGTCCCCAAAATTCATGTACATGGGACTTAATTTTTAATTTTGATTTGATTCTGCAACCCCTCCTTTAGTTTGCCTTAACTGATTGGATTCAGCGTATTTTTATTTAGAAACCTCATATTCTTTCTAACTGTAGAGCCATTATACCATAAAAGTATTTATTTATTTTTTTTCTCTTTGAGTTGGAGTCTCACTCTGTCGCCCAGACTGGAGTGCAGTGGCCACTCCCAGACCCTGCAGCCTTGGCCTGCTGGGCTCCCATGATCCTTCCTCCTCAGCCTTCCGAGTAGCTGGAATTACAGGCATACGCTACCACGCCTGGCTGATTTTTTGATTTATTGTAGAGGTGAAGGTCTCGCTGCCCAGGTGGGTCTCGAACCCGTGGGCTCAGGCAATCCACTCAACTCAGCTTCCAAAAGGCTTGGGATTACAGGCTGAGCCACCGAGCCCGACACCATACAAGTATTTAAATGACCTGTTTCTGCATGTCTCACGTCTTTGTCTCTTGCTAAGTTCAGGTGTTAGCAAACCTTGCCCCTCAGACCACATCCAGCTTTTACTACCTGTTATTGTCAAATAAAATTTATTTACTTGTTGTCTGTGACTGCTTTCACACTACAGTTGCAAGACTTGAGTAACTTGACAAAGCTTGCCAGGTTTAAAATATTTAATATCTGGCTCCTAAGAAAATGTCTGTCATCTCACAACTTTAAGGCTGTTCTAATGACAGCTTGGAATGGAAGTTTGAATACCTTCCTCAGAAAAGCTACCTTTGTACTTGCAGGCTAAATTTTGCCATTATTTGTTATTAAGATCTACTACGGGATGAAAATTAAGCCTTGAAAACTTAAAATTAAATTAAAATTTTAAAATTAAATAGTCACATTTAAAAAGAATATAGTTGGCAATAACTTTGTCTGTCTGTCTGTCTGTCTGTCTATCTGTCATTCTCCAAGTTGGATTCTCACTTTGTTACCTAGGCTGGAGTGTAGTGGCACGCTCACAGCCATCACAGCCTCAACCTTCTGGGCTCAGGTGATCCTTCCGCCTCAGCCTTCTAAGTACCTGGGACTACAGGGGTACACCACCACACCTGGCTAACTTTTTGATGTATTGTAGAGACGAGGTCTTGCCAATTTGCCCAGGCTGGTCTCGAACTCCTGTGTTCAGGCAATCCTCCTGCCTTGGCCTCCCAAAGTCCTGGGATTACAGGCATGAGCCACCATACCTGGTATATTTACATACTTCTTATTTTTATTTGCATATCATGATGTGTATTTGAAAGCTTTAACACCTTTATTATTAGCATTTTTTTAGCCTAATCCTTTACTGAGTTTTAGTTCTTTTCCTTGAGTTAATTTTTTAAAAATAAGTTAAGAAAATTCTTCTTTTGTTGTCTTTGAGGATTATAGAGCATCAGCTTAGAATTACTGAGGTTTGCCTATTATATGACCTATAATCATTTGACGGGGGGAATGGGCATTGATTGGTATATTGCACTTATCCTTTCAATGTTATCTCAGGTGAATAACCTCTTTAGCTACCACATCTAAAATCAAATTTACTACACATCTGGCAAAATGAAAAGGTTAAAGCTGTTCTATAACACTGTTCTTTTAGTTCTTAAAATTCTGTATTATGTGTTTAACTTAAATTCATATTCAAAAAAATAACTTTATTTAACTGCTATGTTAGTGTGATATGGGTACTATAATATTTTAATAATATGATTTTATACTGAAGAATTTTTGAGATAGAGAGATGACCTGATTGATTATCCTGCTCTTATATTTCTGTTATCTTCTAGTGAGGTCATTTTGTTTAATTCCTCATTAATGTGTAATAACTTTTATATTTATTGCCATATTAATGAATAGTCTTGTGTGTCAGAAAGGAAAGTCTTGATTTAGGTATAGTTTATCTTAATTTTGAACTTTGTTTCTATTAATTTAAAGGTTATCAGAACAGTGTTACTTTATGAACAGTTTAATTAAGATTTTAGAATCTTACTCTGAATGTTTTCAATATTTTCTCTAACCTACAGGAATGGCATC
Organism: Carlito syrichta; assembly: GCF_000164805.1. Taxonomy (NCBI): domain Eukaryota; kingdom Metazoa; phylum Chordata; class Mammalia; order Primates; family Tarsiidae; genus Carlito; species Carlito syrichta. The sequence continues at coordinate 303,526 of NW_007259913.1, forward strand.
AGGATTATAGGAAATTCAGGGAAACAACTATGTATCTCATAATTGGGCTAGAAAATTTTCAGAGAGAAAGGTAAGGCAAAGTGGAAAAATATGCCTAAATGGAGACATCAGGAAAAGAAATACTAATGGAGACAGAAGTGTCTGAAGTCATTAATTATGCTACCCTCTCCTAGTTTAAAAGAAAAAATTCCCTGCTCCTTTTTTTTTTAACTTTTAAGACATAACTATTTCCTGGCTTCGGATGTTGCTTCAGACGTTGCTAAAAAGTTGCTTTTAGGCATTTCTTGCATCAGATATTTTTTATTATAATGTTTTAGATAATCAAAATTGAAGTGCAAGCTTAAAATGTTTTATAATTGTAGTTGACTTTGTTTTACAAAGATGAAATACTAATGTGTATATTTCTTTTTAATTTCTTAAGTTATATAGATTCCTTGCTCTTCCTCATCTGTGCTTATCAGAATAACAAAGAACTTTTGTCCAAAGGCTTATACAGAGGGCATGATGAAGAATTGATATCACATTATAGAAGAGAATGTTTACTGGTAAGTTGAATACATGCAGTATGTGTTTTATCACTTTTTTTGTTGATTGGACACATTTTTTAGAATGATATATAAATGATTGACTATAAACTCTGATGGGGTAAGAAGCTCAGTGATGTCTATAAACTGGGTCTATTTCCTTTAGATGGCAAAGCACACTTGATTTTTTATTCCTCCTTTCTTTATCAATCAGCCTTCTAAGTACCTGGGACTACAGGGGCTGTGATGGCTGTGAGTGCTATAGATGATCAATATTCTTAAACTGTAATGTTTGCTTATGTTCCTAAATTTAGATTTTTTTTCTTTTGGTGGGAGATGAAGGGCCATATAGATAATGAGGAAATATCATTATTATTACTGTAGAAAACAAAGAATAGATTTTTTTTGAGATTTATAAGTGGTAGTATATTTGATGTGAGTAATGTTAAAAGATTCATTGTGATATGATACCTTTTTTTGCCCCTAGTGATCAGTTTCTTTACCTCAAATATTTTTACTCTCTATATGCTGAAATGTTACTGTTGTTAAAACTTTTAGTGCCAGTTTACTTAACTCTAGATATCTGCAGTACTTTGTTGATGTTCTCTGAGTCAACTTATCTTTATGTATAAAACAGCAAATTCTATCTTTAGCCTTTTTTCTGATTAAATTTCATTGTCAGTTGGCTATTGATATCACTCTTCTATATTAGAAACCCTAAGTTATTTTTTTTCATGTTTTAAAAAATAGACAAAGATAACGAAAGAGGATATGTAGTTTGAACCTGTATGTTTAAATGTGCTTTAAAAACTTTAGGTAGGTCTACTGGTGAAATAGTTTTTTTTTTCAGTAGAAATATGCACTATACACTAATTTCAGCGTGTGACGGCTTTAATATTTTTTAATAGGAGTGTAAAAGGTTGTGTGATCTTACTATCTTTTTCTCTCAGCTGATTTTAATGCATTTGAGTGAATTTTAAAACTTAAATTGTTGATGGTTTATGTTCATTGTGGATGATATTTTTAATATGCCAATTTCAAAGGTTTTTGAATCTAAGGAGCACCTGAATTATATGTATTTTAGCTTAAAAAATATAAAGCTGTTTATAAGCATATAAAAATATACGTGATTGTATAGGAATATTTTAGCAAAGCTAATTTTAAATATAAATACAACCAAAACTTGATGGTTACTCTGAAACATTAAAAAAATGGTAGAATGTTTCTCTTATTTTTTGATGGTAAACCAGCCACACTTTGTTATTTGTTTTACCTAGGGATCTAAATGAAACCTCAAGGATTATTTTAGTTTTCCTTTCAGGTTTTTTCATATTGTGTGTTTGTTGAGTGTCAGATTTTAAGAGATATGAAGATGAGTAAGAGAGACTTCCTGTCCTTAGAAAACTCAGTCTGCTAAAAGACATACACAAATAATTGTTATGTTCTGGAATAAGTGCCATTGTGAGAAATACTCAAAACAATATACCTCGAATTGTTGGGAAGAATCATAAAATAATATGAACACTGATGTGAATCTTAATGGATAAATAGGAGTTTTAATCGTTGTAGTGAGAAGAAGAACATTCCAGCCAAAAACGTACATATAAAAAGTTCTGGATCATACACATCAGAAAATGCGAAATTCACTGTGGCAAGGTTATATGAGCAAGTGGGTTTAGGTGAAAGTGATGAAGCTGACAATACCTGTTGATGTCAGACTTAAGAAACTTACATGACATTCTAACATTTATGCCAGTGTAACTTTGATTAGATTTGGCATGATCAGACTTATAAAACCTTGGTCAGGCTTATTTTCAGAAAATAATTCTGACAGTATTATACTAGAGGATGAACTGGAAAGGAGGAGATTGAAATCAAGAACCCTCGAGGGGGAAAGATAAGGGAAGGAGAGCAATGACCTCAACTGAGGTTTCAGTCTAGTAGTTATGAAGAAGAGGATGTAGAAGTTGGTGAAGGAAATGAAATCAAGGAATGTGATAACTGATGGATAAGTGGGAAGAAGCAAATGGAAGAGTCAAAGCTACCTGACTTGCTAGTTTTGCACTTAGTATTGGGGAATCTTAAGAGAATGAACAAGCTTGACTTTGAACATATTATATTTAAGATTGTTCCAGGATATTCTCTGATTCAGTGAATGTAATACTAAAACTTAACATTAATTTTCAGAATAATAAATTATTATTGTAATAGGTATCTGTTTTTGTACCTGATGTAGTTTCTTTTTCTAAATATTTTCATGATCTGTCTGCTGAAATGACACTGTTGTTATAAATATTTATTAATATAACAATAAGTATAAAAACTATTAGGCATTGATAAGGAAGTAAACAAAAATATCTTACTAGAAAATAACTTTAGTAAAGCCTCTTTCCAAAATCAAGATAAATTGCATAAGAATTACATAATGCAATCATAAATATATAATTTTTGTATTTGAAATTCAGCTTTAAAAGTCATATATTGCTGTAAACATAAGGATTCAAATAAACGTTTAAGTATTATAGCTTGTTATATTTATATTCTTTACTTACCTCTTGTCTCTATCTGTTATAGCATGGATTTCTCTATTCTACCATATCAATGGTCAGCACACTATGGTTTGTGCTTCACCCTACCAATTGTTTTTATAAATAACACAACCATGCCCATTCATTTACATGTTATATATGACTGCCTTTGAGCTACAGTGGCAGAGTTGAGTAGTTACAACAGACATATGGCCTTTAAAGCCTAAAATATTCTCCATCTGGCCCTTTATGGAAAGTTTGTTGATCCTTGTACCAAATTGTAAACTCCATGAGAATTTTCTGTATTAATTACTTGGTGATTAGATGGCCCTTAAGCCTAGAAAGGTTTCTGGCACATGGTGTGTACTCCATAAGAATTTGGTGAAGTAGTAAGTGAATAGATTATCTTTATATTTTTGTATCAAAAGGAATATAATAGTATTTATTCAGTTGACATTGATGGAGAAGATGTTAAAAAATTTTTCACAACAGAGAATCTGGTATTTTTAGTTTTTAAATTATTTTCAGTACTTTTAAAATTTTTAAATTGGGGGAAATAAATCTCTTGAGAATAACAAATGGTTCCTGCAGTAATAATCATCAATGTGTAATATAAGCTGAACATGAACTAAAAATATAGCAACAGTATTTTCTCCATTGCTTTTTGTTTGTGGTGTTGTCACGTGCATAGCTTTTTCTAAGAATCCTCTGTTTTAGCATAGTTGAGATTGTTTTTCCTTAGTGCCATTTGTTTTAATACTGTTTGTGAACATATTTATGTTGCCATAAGCATTAATGCAGATATTTTTGTTTAATTTTAAAAAGGAAGCAAAACCTGATTTTTTTTTTTCTTTTGCATTGCATTAAGAAATTAAATGAGCAAGCTGCAGAACTGTTTGAATCTGGAGAGGATCGAGAAGTAAATAATGGTCTGATTATCATGAATGAGTTTATTGTCCCGTTTTTGCCCTTATTACTTGTGGATGAAATGGAAGAGAAGGATATATTAGCTGTGGAAGATATGAGAAATCGATGGTGTTCCTATCTTGGTCAAGAAATGGAATGTAAGTTTAACCAATGCTAGGAGGCACCTGAGTTGTTGGTATTAAAAGCAGCTAGAATTAGATGTGATTAATATGCATGCCTCTTTTAATATTCTGTTATATTGTCACATTTACATAATTCCTTTTTCTTATTGAAGAACTAAGCAGTACCCATTGCTGTTGCCATTTATAGTCTTGTCTCTTCCCCTAAAATGCCAATTATTTTACATATCATTGCAAGTTAATAAATCATATTAAGGAAGATCATCTGATAATTCTTATCTTTAGTTGAATGTAATTATTTGTGTTTGCAGCACACCTTCAAGAAAAGCTGACAGATTTTCTGCCAAAACTGCTTGATTGTTCTATGGAGATCAAAAGTTTTCATGAGCCACCGAAATTACCTTCGTATTCCACGCATGAACTCTGTGAACGATTTGCCCGAATCATGTTGTCCCTCAGTCGAACTCCTGCTGATGGAAGATAAACTGCACACACTTTCCCTAGACACACTGTATAAACTCTTTTTAGTTCTTAACCCTTGCCTTCCTGTCACAGGGTTTGCTTGTTGCTGCTATAGTTTTTAACTTTTTTTATTTTAATAACTGCAAAAAACAAAATGACTATACAGACTTTAATCAGACTGCAAACAATAAAGCTGAGAATCGCATGGCACTCAGACTTTGTTTTAAACAGAACTGATGTATAATTACAAATCTGATTGATTTTATTATGGCAACACTATTTTTGCCACCTTTTGCCACCTTTCTGTTACAGTGTTACTTTGCTTTTATCTTTTCTTTATCAACAGCTTTCCGTTCAGTCTGGAGGCTTTCCATGACTACAGCCATTTAAGTGTTCAACACTGTGTACGATACCTACTATTTGGTAGCTTGTAAATGAAATTAAAGAATAAAGTTTTATTTATGGCTACCTATGCGTTTGTAAGCAAATATATTGCATACTAGTATATTATTTTAGTTATATAAATGAATTTTGTCTGGGGATTAAGGTTGGGTGATGAATAAATTAATGCAGTCTTTTAATTTTGCTCGAATGGTAACATATTAGAACTTTACTAAGTATTTGATACTTAAATATATCTATATTTTTAACTAAATTGTTGAACTTAGTATGGCACCTGAACCAGTTTTGAATTTAGTCAGGTTTTTACTTATGAAAGTGGCTGATTTTTAAGTCAGACTACAATGAAACTTTTCTTAGATTAATCTTATTTTTGTAATGTATTTATAGATGATATAGCAAGGTGGTTATTTCAAGGGAAACCTGAATAAAGTACTTGAATAAGGGCTATTTAATTATGAAACTTAAAAGAAAATGTATATATCTACACACACACACACACACACACACACACACACACACACACACCTTCATAATGGAGGACAATGTTTTGCAGTATATAATCATTCTATTTTTGTAAATTGTGTATCACATTAATTGAAAATGTTGTCTACTAATTAATGCTGTGAAGTGAAGTTGATTGTTTAACTAGAAATTATGAATATCTTAACTGCCTTTATTTACTTCTTGTTCAAAAAGGAAAAAAAAAACTATAGAATACTTTGTAGATGAAACTGTTTAAGATTAATGAAGTCATATTGTGAATGAAAATCAAAATCAATGCTTTGAAGGTAATTATGTTACCAGTAACTTATTTTTGAAATTTATAAAAGTTTCTTTATAAATGATACTTTGTTAGCATAGTAAAATATATTATTATACTATGTGTATGTTTGTTATAACGTCGCCAAAATTAGTGCTCTTTTAAGTGCCTCTCCCAAAAGATCCTGGATGGAAGGAGGAGGAAAAAAATACTAAGCTATTATATGACGCTCTTTGTAAAGATGTCAGTGTATAATTGCGGTACTAATAACAAGGATTTGGTACTATTTCTATTGTAAATTTAGAGTTTGTATATTGTACCTATCAAAATGTGTTTGGGTTTAGATTTTAAGTTCTCTACTGAGCTGTATTTTTCATTGGTTTTTAAGTCCTGTTAAAAGTTTAGAAACTTCATATGTATCATCACAACTTTTGTAAAGTATTTTTAATATTTTATGGTATTCTACTGTAATGGTAGAGTTGCTTGTATTTATGTGTATAATTGCTGAGATACAAAGTGCTGAAACACCATATGGAAGTTATTTCTTTCAAAGGCATATCCAGGAAATCTTATGACTCTTGTGCTGAAGGTAAGTATTATTATATTTACTTAGTACTTAAAAACCAGGTTATCCATTCCTACTAATGAATCTGAAATTACTCATTTAAGGAAGTGACTTTTTACAAGACTTAAAGAAGCAACTTGTCTGTGTATTGACTATTAATCTGAAGATTTAGGTCATTGCAATTTTTTCGCATAATTTACTATGCTAAATATCACTTATAGCTAGTAACCTAAGAATTGTAATTACACTTCTTAAATATTATTGCCGAAAGTTTGGTATTGGCCCCTTCCCACTCTTTTCATTTTTTCTGTGTGATCGTGTCTTCTAGTTTGTCTTCCCATTCTGCCTACATGATTCACAAACCTGTGTTTTCTAAACAAACCTCACTTGTGAGTTCTAGACCAATATATACTTCCAATTGTCTCTTCAACATATACACCTGGATGTTTCACAGGCACTTCAACTTTGCGCATTCAAACTGAATTTATCACTTTTTCCGAAATCTGATTCTTTCATACTCCTTTGCTGGAATTATGTAATAATTATAATCCAGAAATGAGGAATTATTTTCAATTCTGTTGGCAAGGCAGATTTTTAAGTATACCTCCTCACTATTACAGCTGATGTAGTCTCTTAATTTGGGTTTGGATTTTGAATTTGTCCCCAAATAGCCTTCCTGTCTTTGACCTTTCCCCTAAAATCCATCTTCCATGCATTGGTAAAATAATCTTTCAAAGTGATTTGTTTTACATGTCTATCTTCCACATTGGACAGAGCTCCTTTAGAGAGAGATTGTTTCTGTTTTTGTAACCCTAGCACCTGTTAAAATACATATCTGGCAACTAAATAGAGGTATAGTATTGCAGGTTCTCTAGCCCTCCAGTCACTCTAGACTCAGTCTAAAACAGTTGCCACTGGCTATTTAAATTTAAATCAAATGAAATTAAATCTGTTACCTAGTTATACTGGCTCTTTTCAAATGCTCTGTAGCCACATGTAACTGTTGGCTACCATACTGGACAACACATTTTAGAATGTTTGGATTATCACTGAAGTTTCATTGGACAACCACCCCAGACCCTTGCTGAAGTGAACATAGTTTTGTATTAACATCCCTTCAACATTCAAATACTCTCCAAAGTGCTAACCCTGACTGATTGGCCTTCAGCATTTATGTCTCTCTGTCTTGCTTCTGTCATTAACAATTTTGCTGTGTCTACTCTTCAGAGACCTGTATCAACATGTGTCCAATCAGTAATGCCTACCATACAAGGTATTTCAACAGAGGAGATGCTTGTACAGAGGCATTAGAGGTAACACAGAGATCAGAACTGCAATATGCAGCTACTAGTTCTAGGGGTGGGGAAACAGAGGAGAAAAGTTGGGATTACTAGAGCTTTGGAGCTCAAAAAAAGGGGGAGGTGCTTCTCCCTCCCTCCCCCCGCCACGCCCTGCCAACTGACCTTGCTGTAATTCTCAGGGATACAGTCAAGGCGGTTCTGGAAGTTCTGAAGTAGTTAAAGACTGGACTCAACTGCCATTATTAGATCAACACTGATAGAACTAAAAATCAGACAAAGAAGTAGATCTTGTTTTCCTCTTCATCCCTTCCAAAACTTCCCTCTTGTACTTCCTATTGACAGAACCTAATAAGGCATCGGTCAAAAGGGGTCAGTGAAATGTAGTTTGCAGAACCAGCATCTCAGAGCAGAGGATAGAAAGGTAGAATTGGGACTGAGAAACAACAGGTAAAGAACCAGCACTACTGCTCCCTTCAAAGATTCTTTTTTATCCAAAGGTGTTAATCCCTAAAACTCTTTAACTCTATATGTATTTGTAGACAGGCTGGAGACTCAGGAGTTAGTGTACTAGTTCTGCTCATTTCTATGAAAGGAGACTTTAATGCTGCAATTTAATGCTTTATTTTGAAAATTGTCTGTGGAAGGGTTTATGTATTGTAATCATGAATTCATGCCTGTCTATTCATTCACAGATTTATTGAGTGTCTACCACATGCCACATAATCTGTCAGGTAGTACATATATAAAACAAAACAAACTTTGGTAATGAGACAAAAGTAATCTCCCAAATCCATCTATATATCCAGTGTTAGGCACTGTTAACATTTTTGTGTTGATTCTTCTGGACATCTTTTATAAATGTACACATGTACAAAACTATCAAAAAGGTGTCTCATTTTGATAATAAATGTAGACATGTTTCTAAGAAAGTTTGTATAGATCTGCCTCTCCTATAGAGTTATAGAAATAAGTGATTATACAGAAAATGTTCTGTTTTCTGTATTTGTGGACATGCAATGTGAGCTGCTGTATATGTATATTTCATTTTGCACGCTTTGTCTTTTTACTAAGTTTACAATGAATAATTTCTGTCTGGCTCACTGAGTATGCAGATTTAGTTTTGAGCTAAGTTGTCAAACTGCCCTTCACAAAAACTGTTCCTGTTCAGTTTAAACTGACACCAATAGTGACCGAGGCTGCTTTATATTTTTAGTGGCAGCCAAAGATTTATTACTCTCTTTGCATTTAAAAAAATTTTTTTTTTTTTGAGTTAGAGTCTCACTCTGTCGCCCAGACTGGAGTGCCGTGGCCGCTCCCGGCCACCGCAGCCTCGACTTGCTGGGCTCCGGCGATCCTTCCACCTCAGCCTTCCAAGTAGCCGGAATTACAGGCATGTGCTACCACGCCCGGCTGATTTTTTGACTTATTGTAGAGATGAGGTCTCGCTGCCCAGGCGGGTCTCGAACCCGCGGGCTCAGGCAATCCACTCACCTCAGTCTCCCAAAGGCGCAGGATTACAGGCTGAGCCACCAAGCCTGGCCATTTTTTAAATTTTTAATGAGTGTATTTCAGTATGTTAATTGACTGTTTATATTTCTTGTGTAGTTAACTACCTGTTTATATTCTTTACTCTTTTGGCTGTTCCTGTCTGTAAATTTGCAGTAGCTCATAATAGGAATCATTAATTCTTATTATACCATGCACATATTTTTCTTCTGTTATTTTAAGCTTCCTTATTATTGCTTTATGACCATTATTATTTTTATGTAATCAAATCTATTTACCTGTTTTTTTTATTTCTTCCTTTAGTAGACTAATTGGAAAGAATTTTCCCTGGCCAAGGTTATACAAGTATTCACACATGTTGTCTCCTGACATTTTTATGTTTCCTGTTTTTATGTCAGTTTTTAATGCAGTTGACAGTTATATTAATTTAAGTAGAGAAGTAAAAGATTCAACATTTTCTGCCAGTATTATTTAGTAATTCTAATACGACTTATAAAGTAATTCCTCTTCTTCCCCATTGGTCAAAAGTGTAAGCTCCCCTAGATAGTTTTCATATTTGCTATTTATACTTTGTTCAATTTTATTTATCTTTTTATTCAGCCACATCCTAATTTAATCAATGTATATTATTTGAATATTGATTTAAAATATTTGTGTTGTATACAGATATCTAACAGGTCAAGTGTTAACTCCCTAACACATAAGTCTCTTATTATTTTATTTCATAATTTTCTATACTGTTCAGATAAATTTTAGAATTATCTAATCATTCTTTAAAGACTGTTGGCACTTTGTTTAAAATATAGTCTACATAGATAGGATGTCGAAAATACAGAGAAATTGTGGCACCTTTACAATATGAATATTTCTGTCTAGAAAGAATATTGTTTATTCCTGATAGATACATATGTCCCTCAGTGTGACTTTCAAATTATTTTTTATTTTTCTTTAGTCAGTTCTAGGTATCTTAATGTGTTTTATTGTTTTTATGAATGAGTTTTTTTTTTTCTCTCTCCCCTTACAAAGATTTTCTAATTGAATGTTATTGGTATAGAACATCAGCTCTCAAACTTTTTGGTCTGAAGACCTCTTTCACACTCAAGAATTACTAAGACCCTCAAAGATATTTTTGTCTTGGCAGGCTGTCTGTTGATATTTACCATTTGGCAAACTAAAAACTTTCATGTAAAGTATTAATGGAAAAATTGTATTTCTATATAATATTTATGTGAGGATAAATAATATATTTTAAGTGAAAAATAGCTGAATGTTTTGCTGGCCTCTCTTTTGGAGGCTGATGTGCTTAAATTGCAAGACTGAGACTGGTAAGAAAATAAAACACTAAGTATAACTGCCCTTATGCTTACACTTAAAGATTAACATAAAATTAATTTGAAATTTGAACTAGCAAGGACTAAAATATTGATTATCATCAAAATTGGTGCATGTTATTTTTCATAGTAGTTATGTGATTTCTTGGACATTGAGATGATTCCTTAGAAAAGTAAAAACCACCTCATAATAACATTTTAGAACTTCGATATCATTTATTGACCTGGAAATCTCACTCTCTATGACAACTGCTCTTTGGGTTGCACTTCCCTGATACCATAGTTAGAAAATATCTCCAGGAAGATAGCTTACCTGGTATGTTTCATTGCTCTCAAGTATTATATTGCAGCCTTGAGCTATCCATTGTTCAAACACTGAAAACGGTTTCTTCATATATATATATATATATTTTTTTTTTTTTTTTTTTTTTTTTTTTTGAGTTGGAGTCTCACTCTGTCGCCCAGACTGGAGTGCAGTGGCCGCTCCTGGCCACCGCAGCCTCGACCTGCTGGGCTCCAGCGATCCTTACACCTCAGCCTTCCAAGTAGCTGGGACTACAGGCGCGCACTACCACGCCCAGCTCATTGTGATTTATTGTAGAGATGAGGTCTCACCAAGTTGCCCAGGCGAGTCTCGAACCCGCAGGCTCAGGCAATCCACTCACCTCAGCCTCCCAAAGGTGCAGGATTACAGGCTGAGCCACCAAGCCCAGCTGCTTCATATATTTTTATCCAGTTTTATGGCTATTGGTGGCAGGAAAGTTATTTAGATACTAGCTGTTCTGTGATGGCTATATCTCCAAACTTTTAGAAGATAGCATAGGGGGATTTTTTTTTTTTTTTTGAGTTGGAATCTCACTCTGTTGCCCAGATTGGAGTGCAGTGGCCGCTCCCAGCCACCGCAGCTTCGACCTGCTGGACTCTGGCGATCCTTCCACCTCAGTCTTCCAAGTAGCCAGAATTATAGGCATGCGCTACCATGTCCGGCTGATTTTTTGATTTATTGTAGAGATGAGGTCTCGCTGCCCAGGCGGATCTCGAACCCGCGGGCTCAGGCAATCCATTCACCTCAGGCTCCCAAAGGTGAGGGGATTACAGGCTGAGCCACCGAGCCCAGCTCCATAGGGGAATATTTTATGATCTTGGAATAACAATGGATCTCTTCACACACAAGTCCTTAAACATGAAGGAAGTTTTTGATAAATTTAACTATATTGAATTGAGGATTCTGTCCACCAAAAGATTTCCTAGAGAACGTGAAATATCAAGACAATTTGGTGGGAGATGTTTGCAACATGCAAGATGACAGTTCACTAATACTAAAATCATGCAAAGAGTGGACTTAGAGCTTGGGTAAGATAATTATCATGACATGCTTTCTGAAGTTTTCCCTGTTTCATAAAAAATGCACCAATAGGTTAGCTAAAGAACCCATAGATATTTTCAACAAAAATAGGTGCCAAGACCTTTTCTTAAGCTGTAAAATATAAGTGGATGGAGCTAAACTGTAAGCAACTACAGTAAGTCCAAATGACTGGTAAACATAGAAAGATGCTCAGCCTTATTAGCAATGAGGAAAAAGGCAAGTTAAAACCACAAGGAGATATCACCAAACTTAAGATTCACAAAAATATTGAATTGTTCTCACTACCAATTTTTGGTGAAGATGTATATGTAGCAATGGGAACACCAAATTATACTAATGGATGTGTAAATGAGTACATGCGGCCACTTAGGAGTATTTTTTAAAATTTGAAGTTACGAGTATGTTATTTAGCAATTCCTAAGTATTTTTCTAAACATATTGTGTACATGTATATCATTTTACATGTAAAAAATGTTCTTAGAATCATTGATCTTATTAGCAAAACTGGAAACAATCCAAATATTCATCAACAGTGAACTGATAGATTATACTGTATGCATATAATGGAATACTATACACAATAAAGCAAACCACAGTTGGATATGTCATCAACAGGGGTGAAATAATAATGAAAGAAGCAAGGCAAAAGCACATATACTGTAATTTTTAAGTCTTGAATGTTCTAACCTTAGGTTAAAACCAAAATAGACAAGAATATGTTAATAGATGATTAAAAGTAGATTAAAAAAATAAAAGGATTACCATACTTGTGGGGAGGAAAAATGTACAACTTGCAAGGGAGAGTTGAGAGTCACTGAATCTCTAATTTCATATGATTCTGTTTAATTTTCAGTATGCTTGCAACTGAGATAAAATTATAGCTCAGAAATACAGTTGTCCTCTAGTGATATAAAGTAAAATATATATCAACAATCTGTGATATCATGTAATGAGATGGTATAGCAAAAGAATAGGCGGGCCTAGGATTAGAGTCTGAGGAGTGTTGACGGGTTATGTGTTGGAGGGAGAAATTGCAAAGGAAATAGAGAAGAATATTGAATGAAGTAGGAAAGTTTGGTGTCTTAGTCCAGGAGAACTTTGCTAAAAGCAAGAAGTTGTCACCTATGTGAAGTGCTTTTGAGTAAAATAAGAGCAGAAGAGTAGGCAGTCTTGACAAGGGTTGTTTCATGGTGGTGAGGATGGATGTTTGTCGGAGAGGCTTCAAGAGTTGTATGGGGATTTCTTTTTCCAGCAGCATGCTGACCTCCCTTGCTAAAAGTCACTCCCTTTAGCAAGGTAGAAGAATAGATAAAATATTAAAACAGTTTCAATGTATCATTTAACTAAGAAACAAGATCCTCAAAGGTCAAGAAGCAAGAAAACCTGAATTAACTTTAACCATCTGTGGAAAATAAGTTACTTTTCTTCTCTCCCCATAGAAAATATAACAAATTGTAAACATATGAAAGGGTGCAGCCAAAAAAAATCTATGAAAAATTCCAGAGATGACTGGATTTAGTTATATTTGTTGATATTTGTCGTTTTTTTACAAGTAAATATTAACTTTCTTACATAATTTTCCACTTTTAAATTTAACAGCTTCTCCTCCCCCTTTAAGATCTCCCTGGATCTTTGGCCCCATAAAACTTAATTCAGGCCAGTAAGCAAGGGAAAAAAGTAAAGGGCAGGACCTATGCAAAAGGCAAAATCATCAGGAAAAAGGGAGAAAACTTTCTCGTCAAGGATGACAGTAATAAAGCAACTCGTCTTTTTTTATGGTTTACTCTGGGTAGTGGGGGAGGAATTCACAACCACAAGCTGAATAGATACGGGTTTGATGTTCAGACTGGCGTTGTATAGACAATCCAAAAAATTTTAAGGTGAGTACTTTTTACTTTGAAATGACTCCATGTTGATAGTGATAGCAGGAACCTGGCAGTAGAAACTAAATCATTTTGTGGGTCAAGCAGCTTACACCCAGAATAGTTGAAAATAAAAAATGATAAGTACTGGCCTTGAAGAATGTGGAGTTTCAGTTGATTTTATGTAAGCCATGACCAAAAGACAAATACAGACATTTTCAGAAATTGACATAAAATAATCTTTTCAGATGTGCATATTCCCCCCAAAAAAATTGCCTCAATTTTTGATGGCAGTTGTGCATAGGGAAGAAATAATTTTAGAATAATTGAAAAATAACACAAGTATGATCATGTTTATCAAATTAATAAATCTTCCCCAAAAAATGTGACCTTAAATTATCTTTTTTTTTTTGAGTTGGCGTCTCACTCTGTCGCCCAGACTGGAGTGCAGTGTCCGCTCCCAGCTACCGCAGCCTCGACCTGCTGGGCTCCGGCGATCCTTCCACCTCAGCCTTCCAAGTAGCTGGAACTACAGGTGCGCGCTACCACGCCCAGCTAATTTTTTATTTTAGACCTTCTCTAAACCCATGTTGAGTTGGTTTTGGAGAGGAATCTCCCAACTCCCCTTTCAAAGGAGCACTTGTTGCTGGCATTTCCTTCAGGGAGTACCTCAGCTGCAGAGGGCCACTCAAGGGCATGCTTTTCTTTATGTCACCCCACATCCAGGGCCCATTAATAGGCCATTTTAGCTCAGTGCAAGGTCATATATACCCCCAAGTTCTTCAGTGGGTTGGCCACGGCTTTAGTCATAGTTGTACACTCCTCTGCCCAATCCTAGCTTCCCCCACTCATTCCACAGGTGCTAATCTCATCTCTGCTTCCAGAGAACCGATTAGTGAAACAATATGTAATTTGGTTTCTCAAATATTGATGCAAAAATAGAACAAGTTCATCTTGCAAGCAGTTATTTCTCATTATAGGTTAGTAAATGAATGTTTTGCTTAATAAACAAGCCTACATAAGTCAATTTCATTAACCCAAACTAGTTAAAGTAATAGTGAATACTAAAAATGGCAAAGATAAATGGTTAAACTAGAGGATTCCCTAACAAACATTTACTAATAATTTTGTTAAATTTCTCTGTGCCATTGCCAGTGTGTGTATGTTGGCCATTCTTTTGTTGCTAGTTAAAATATAGTGAAAGAACGGATAGACAACTTGATTGTTGTCTTCTAAATTCCCAGTAGGTGGTGTCATAATACTGTATTTAGGGAATTATTTTATATAAAGTAGAAAAAGAAAAATGCTAATAAATATGTGTACTTTCATTTTAAAAACTGCTTTTTATTCTAAGATGACATTTATAAATACCTCAATTCCTTATGTTTCTTCAGTTCACATTTTTAGTAGAAATTATGTACTGACAGTGTTTTATTCTCATTATCTAGAATTGTACCAAACTGCACAATCAGTCAAAAGATGGCAAAAATTTTTATAAAGGAATATTTTCCCATGATCTTTTTTTACTCAGCTCCTAGATATATGAAAAAGAAGCTGTACTTGCCTTGGAAGTAAAACAGGAATATAGGGCTGTCACTATTGTAACCTTTATTTTGCACTTACAGTGTTTGCTGCTTTTGGCATGTCTTTTCAACAATGTCTATTATAAATGATTACCCTTTCTGGAAATTCAGCTATTTCTAGTTGAATGTACTCCTAATTTTCCTAACTTACATTTTGGTAATCTTTATGTTAACTTTGACAGTATAATATGCTCTAGATTATTATAACTCAGTAGTTTGGGCTCTGCAAAGATGACTAACAATATTCTTTGAAACATCTCATGTTTTTAGTGACTTTCTAGCTGGACTGTAAGTCCTTTGAATGTAGGCCCCACAAGTTATTGAATGGGGGGCGGTTGAGGAAGTGTAATCAAAATGCCTATTTAAACCAGGCAGAAACATACAGTGGAGTTTGGCAACTGCATGTTGAATAAACGCAGTGCTGTGTAAATTTAAATAGTTCTCCTTCAACTCTCCCTGCACTTCAAAGATTTGGTGTCTGTGATGTGAGATCTGTTATTTGGTAATTTAGTAATACTTGAGTAATCAAGAATCTGAAGATCTGTGCTGTCCGTGGGTTGTCCAAAGATTTGGTGTCTGTGATGTGAGATCTGTTATTTGGTAATTTGTAATACTTGAGTAATCAAGAATATGAAGATCTCTGCTGTCGGTGGGTTGATTTTTTTTTAATAATGCAAATTAGTTTGAAAAAGCTATACTTCACTAATTTTTAAAAAATCTAAAGAAGTTAAAGCATTTTTTACTTCTATTTAAAAAAATTTAAGTTGAGGTAATGTTCAAAAAGATCGTTTTGAAAAATTCTGAGACATGGTATTCAAAGAAATGTTGAACATCCAGACATTTGAAAGGGCAGGAGATACGGAATCTCTGTGACTTTAGCAATAAGACCAACATTCCCTAGAAAAGTTAATCACTGAGTGTAGTGGCTTCAAGAGCCATTTTGTGAAGGTTATCAGAAAGCTCCTGAGTTTGACTCTCAATGCTAATGCCGTCTAATGTATGGAACTAATGGCATTTATTCCTGGGAGCCAAGACTTATTACCTCAGGTGTTACTGGCTAAATTGTGTGCTTCCCTCCAAAAGAAAATCATACTTTGAAGTTCTTACTAACTCCTAGTGCCTCAGAATATGACTGTAATTGGAGATAGGAATTTTAAAGAGGTAATTAAGTTAAAATGAGGTCATTAGGGTTGGGCCTAATGTGACTGGTAGCCTTACCAGAGGAGAAAATTTAGACACAGACATATAGAGATAAAAGACCATGTGTAAACACAAATAGAAGATAGGCCTTGGAAGAAAGCTGTTGACACCATGGTCTTGGACTTCTAGCCTCCAAAATTGTAAGAAAATAAATGTCTGTTGTTTAAGCCATGCAGTCGATGGTACTTTGTTAGAGCAGCTCTAGACAACGAATATGCTTGGATTTTCTTGGTTTCTTTGATGCCAACATTCTCTGTTTGGTGGTGGTGGTGGTGGTGGTGTTTTTGCCTAAGAATGAAAAGCTTTGTAGAATGCAGTTCTGGGGGCACTGCAAAAGATTGAGTCAGCAGGTCCGTGTTATGTCAGAGTCTAAGATTCTAGCACTCCAGTTGATTTTAATCAAGGTCGTCTGTAGTAGCATCAGACCAACATTGTGATGTTGGTTGAATTCCATAAAAATCTCAGTTATGCCCTCTATACTGGGAAATGACTTTCTTTGGGGTTTAAAAAAAAAAAAAAATCAGATTCAGATGTCCCAAGAGTCAAAAAACTTTTAGTGGAGTTTTTATTTCTGGAAATGATAGAATCAGTTGCTAAAGAGCAATACTCTTTGGAAAAAACAAATGTACAAAATAAAGTACAGATACTTATTTGAAGGCGTCAGAAGACTAAATAATGAAGATCGAGGATTTGAGGGACTAGAATCAAGGAAAGAATGGAAGCCCAGATAGGTAATCTCAGCATCAGGTATGGCTTTTCCATGTGTTTACTAATTCCCAAAAGGCAGCTCAGAGGTGGGCTAGCTGAGCAATTCTTTAGGCTGACTCACAGGGCTGGAGGGGCTGGGAGAGAGCAGAAGTTGGAGTACAGGTCCCATCTATGATGAAAGGCCTTGGAAAATACCTTTTGCTGGCACCTTGAAGGGTCACACTGTAAATATGAAAAACAAATAGACCGGCCCCCAAAATGTTGAAAATCCAATTTTTAGTTATTTTTTGACTGATGAGCTTAATGTGAACTGGCATTGTTAGTGCCCCCAGCTGAGGTGTCTGTCAGAATAATAAATTTTCTGTGGAAAAAGGCACCATCCAGATCCTGATGTGGTCTATTAAAACCTTACATATAATATCCTGACGCCAACAAACCAAACAAAAATTAGTGTAATAGTAGACATGGCTTTGAATTAAAATGACAAAGAAAAAGTCATTAGAAAAAGGTAACATGAGAGAATTAGATCAAAAAAGAACTCTGTGATAAATAGGCTTAAGGAAATAGATGGTGAGAGTAAAATTTCATCAGATAACAGTAAAATAACCCAATGGAACTTGAAGAACTAAAAAATTACAGAACATAGTGAATGGGCTTAACTGCAGTATGGACACAGCTGCAGTGAGAACTAGTGAACTATAACAGGTTAGAAGAAATGTCCGACTGAAGCACAGACAAAATTTTAATACAGAAAAAGATAAAGTGATTTAATAAAAAACATACATTTGCCGGACTCGGTGACTCAGCCTGTAATCCCAGCACTTTGGGAGGCCTAGGCGAGTGGATTGCCTGAGCCCCGCGGGTTTGAGACCCGCCCGGGAAACTTGGCGAGACCTCGTCTCTACAATAAATCAAAAACTAGCCGGGCGTGGTAGCGCAGGCCTGTAATTCCGGCTACTTGGAAGGCTGAGGCGGAAGGATGGCCGGAGCCCAGCAGGTCGAGGCTGCGGTGGCCGGAATC
>NW_007259913.1:321710-426628 GCF_000164805.1 Carlito syrichta
GTGGCCGGGAGCGGCCACTGCCCTCCAGTCTGGGCGACCGAGTGAGACTCCAACTCAAAACAAAACAAAACACCCATACATTTAATTGGAGTACCAAAAGGAGGCGAGAGGAGAATAGAAGAGAAGCAATACTGAAGAAGTAATTTTGAAGAATCTTAAAACTAGACACAGTTCAGGGGCAGCCTTGAGAAGCACCACAAGCTCTAAGTAGGTTATACACAAAGAAAATTACCTCCAGGCCCAACATAAACTATAGAGAACAATAAAAGTAAGAAAATCTTAAAAGCACCCAGAGACTAAAAGGTAGGTAGCTGTCTTCTAAAAATAAACAATAGAAGACAATGATATATTCCTATTGTTGAAATAAAATGTTTAGGTATATAATATATATCCAGCTAATATATTCTTTGAAAATGCAGTGTAATTAAAGCCATTTTAAATTTTATTTATTTAGAATCAGGGTCTCACTCTGTTGCCCAGACTGGAGTTCAGTATCATCATCATGACGATCACAGCTCTCAGCAGCCTCGACTTCCTGGGTTCTGGCGATCCTTCCCCCTCAGCCTCCTGAGTAACTAAGACTACAGATGCATGCCACTATGCCCGAAAAATTTTCTATTTTTTATTTGTATTTTGTAGAGACAAGGTCTTAATATGTTACCTGGTCTAGCCGAGAACTCCTGGGTGCAAGCAATCCATCTACCTTTACTTCCCAGAGTCCTGGGAGTACAGGTGTGAGCCACCATACCTGTCTAAAGCCATTTTTAGACAAACTATATGAAAGATATTGTCACCAGGATAGTCACACCAAAGGAAGTATTAAAGGACATTAATCTTAGGGCCTGAAACAAATTGATATCAAATGACAGATGCAAAGAAGAAGGAAGAGCAAAATTAGAAGTAAATCTATGGGAGAAGCAGCATTTCTAGAATGATAAAGTAAGGACTGCTGGAAAATCTGTTTTTCCATTTTAAAAAAAACACCGGAAAAAAATCAAAATCAGCTTTTTTAGAACTATAGAAGTTAGCCAAAGGCTTGTGAAGATATGAGGAATGTTTGTTTAAGTAAAATGACTGACTCTCACTAAGATAAGCAGGCTTTGTGTCATTTTAGCTTGCCCTGTTTGCAGTTGCCCCTCCCAAGTCTATGCTAACCTTAAACACCAGTAGTCTAGCAACCACTGAAGAAGGCGTACATGTCTGTGCTCTTCAAAAAGCTCCACCTCCAGTTGATTGTTACCATTTAAAATGTCAGATAGTTCTCCAAAGAAGCCTAATTCACATTGTTTATGTTGATTGAACTAAGAACTTGCTCAATGGAAAAATTCTATGATGTTCAGGCCATTTGTAAAAATCAGCAGTTATTTAACATCCAGCTGACTACTCTGCCATTAGGGCAAATAAGAGATTGGCCCAAAAACATCAAAGGAAAATTTTGAGTGAAGTTTTTATTTCTGGAAATGGCACAATCAGTTATTTCAGAGCAGTTCTCTGTGTAAAACAACAATAAGCAAACAAATGCACAAAATAAAGAACATGCATCTATTTGAAGATATTGGAAAACCACCTAAGTAACTGGGAAATGAGATGTCTATATGGGTTTTTCAAAAAGCTCTGGCATATTCCTGGAGATCTAGAAAGCCACACATGTGGTATGCCAAGGAAAGACCTGAGACGTCCTTACTGTCTCAAAGAAAGAACACAAGTAGAACATGGTGGTCTCGTAGTTGAGAAGACACAGCTTAGAGCACAGAGGCTGAACTGGTGAGCGTTTGTGGAGAATACTTGAGAAGAGGGTTTAGAGATGTGAAGATGGAGTTCTTTTCTCTGGCCTTTTCAGGATTTTGTTTTCCTATTTCAGTGGTATTCACCTATCATCAGTTTTTTTCTGGCTTCCCCAACCAGAAACACAGTGTGATTGTTCACAATTATCTCTACGCAGTACTGGATGGACTGACAGACTGCAACGAATGCTAGTCTAAAAGTCCTGGAATTAGGTTCTTGCTTCGAACCACTCTGCTACCCTGCCTGAGTCTGTCTGCTTCCATTTACTCTCTAGTGCCTTTTGGTATTATATCTAAGTTTTATAGTTACTTCCTGAGAAGTGAATCGTCTGAAAGGATCTCAGTCTATCATTAATGGAAACCTTTTGACTGGTTAATCTGCAGAATTCTGGAAAAATTGATACAAAGATATTTTAAACGTTTAATTTTTAAACAAGTAACATCAGTTTTACATATCCTATTTACACCGAGTCTGAAGGCACAAATAAATATGATGTTAATTTGAACCAATAGAAAGTAAGATGTATTCAATATTTTCCAGGCCCCTAGTTACCAAATAGTGCTTAGCCTGCCATCCAGTGGAAAATAACGACATTGTACTCTCTGCCTCTCTCTGGAACATATGCATCTTGCTGTAAATAATTGTGAGGTTACTGTGACTATCTAATACTGTCTGAGATAGGGAATACTTGTGAACAAAGATCACCTGGGAATAAACAACAGGCAGAGGAACTAGAATATCTGGCCAAATAACAGGCATAAGGTAGCGAATCTCTTCCTATCACCTGTCATAGCTTGTTTGCTTGATTGATTGCTTAATTAGCTTGTTGAATGAAAGTATATTTTAAAAGAAAAGGTCATTTTTTGATGATCTCTTTTAATTTACACCCTCAACCAGGTTTTTTCTGTAACCTGAGGTAGAATCTAAATTAAAAGTATATTCTCAAATTTGATAATTGTCAGCTGGCTCATATATAACAGCCTTGAAACTTATAAACTTGCTCTAACTACCCAGTATTTTTGTTCTATATTTTAAAATACAACATTATATATTATCATCATTAACTTATGCAGACAAGCTGTGTTATATTTATATAATACACTTGCCATTTTATTTGTTCATTGTTTCTTATGTTCCAGTTGTCTTTGTGTAATCTATTTTCTTCTTCCTGATGTACCTCTGAAGTTCCTTAGTTAAGGTGACACACTTTCAAAGGTTTGCATTCTGAAAATGCTTTTATTTCGCCCTTGTTCTAGCCATAAGAGTTTGGTTTTATGCACAATTCTTGATTGATATGATTTTTCTCTCTTTAAGATTATTTCACTGTCTTTTTGCTACCTTTGTTACTGTTGAAATTTTATCATCAATCTATCATTAATCAGTCTATTATGCCTTTGTAGGTGGTCTATCTTTTAGAATGATCTGAAGATTTCCTTTATAGTAGTTCCATTTTATTCATGGGAGATATATTCCAAGACTCCATGTGGATGCATGACACTGTAGATAGTAGCAAACATAATTGCCATTTGTGGGAATACACCACCTCTATTCATGTATTTCATCAATAAATTTAATGCCTTTGCCATCTTAATTAGGCACTTATTACACACCGTGGTTAACCTTTGCAGTTCGAGGTGCGACAGCAAAACTGGCATGATTTTTCTTCTTCACGATTTCACAGATACATTTGGTCTTACCATACATCTTTTTTTTCCAATTTTTATTTTAAATTCAGGAGACAAGTGCGTGTTTGCTACATGGACATATTGTGTAGTGGTGGGCATTTAGTCTCAGGTGGTTGATTCCCCAGAGAGTGAACATAGTACACAATAGGCAGTTTCTGAACCCTAACCCTCCTCCCCACATCTCCCTTTATTGATGACCCCAGTATCATTTTTATCTTGTGGCCATTTAACTCCTGCATATAAGTGATAATATGCAGTGTTTTGTTTTCTGTTTCTGAATCAATTCACTTAGGATGGTCATCAGCAGCTCCATCTATGTTGCTACAAAAACATTATTTCGATTCTTTTTATAGCTGCATAGTATTCCATGTTGTATATATACATTTTCTTTATCCAGTCAATTATTGGTGGGCACTTAGGTTGGTTCCATGATTTTGCTATTGTGAATAGTGCTGCAATGAACATACCAGTACAGGTATCTTTTAAATATACTGATTTATTTACCTTTGGGTAGATTCCTAGTAGTGGGATAGCTGAGTTGAATGATATTCAATTTTAAGTGTTTTGAGAAAACTCCATACTGTTCTCAATAGATTAAACTAGTTTACAATCCTACCAACAGTAATGAGTATTCTCTTTTCTCTGCAAACTTGCCGACATCTGTATTTCCTCGACTTTTGAATAATAGCCATTCTGAAGAGTACAAGGGAATATTTCATTGTGGTTTTAATTAGCATTTATCTGAAAATTAGTGATATTGGCCATTTTAAAATGTATTTGTTGACTGTGTGTCTTCTTTTGAGAAGTGTCTATTCATGTCCTTTGTCCACTTTTTGATGGGGTTGTTTATTTTATTCATGTTGAGTTGTTTGAGATCCTAGAGGATTCTGGATATTAGCCCTTTGTCTGAGGCATAATTTGAAAATATTTTCTTCCATTTTGTAGGTCTTCTGTTCACTCTGTTGATTTTTTCTTTTGCTGTGCAGAAGCCTTTTAGTTTAAGTCACATTTTTCTATTTTTTGTTTTTGTTGCAATTTCTTTTGGAGTCTTCATCATAAATTCTTTGCCTAGGCTAGAAGCGTGCTTCCTAGGTTTTCTTCTAGAATTTTTATAGTTTCAGATCTTAGATTTAACCATTTAATCCATCTTGATTTAATTTTTGTATATGGTGAAAGGTAGGGATCTAGTTTCATTTTTCTGCATATGACTAGTCAATTTTCTCAGCATATTAATTGAATAGGGTGTTCTTTCCTCATTGTTTATTTTTATTAACTTTGTTGAAGATTAGTTGGTTTAGCTACATGGCTTTATTTCTGGGTTCTCTATTCATTCTGTTGATCTATTTATCTATTCTTGTCCCAGTGTCATTCTGTTTTAGTTACTATAGGTTGTAGTACAATTTGAAGTCAGGCAGTGTGATCCCTCCACAATTGTTATTTTTGCTTAGGATTGCTTTGGCTATTTGGGCTATGTTTTGGTTCCATATAAACATTAAGATTGTTTTTTCTAGTTCTGTGAAGAATGAAGTTGGTATTTTGATAGGGATTGCATTGAATCTGTACATTACTGTGGGCAGTATGGTCATTTTTATATTGATTCTTCAAATCCACAAACATGGGATGTTCTTCCATTGACTTTTGTCATCTACAATGTCTTTCATCATTATTTTGTAGTTACCCTTGTAGATATCTTTTACCTCCTTGGTTAGGTGTATTCATAGGTATTTGTGTGTGTGTGTGTGTGTGTGTGTGTGTGTGTGTGTGTGTGTGTGTGTGTGTGTATGCGCGCGCATGCACGCACCTAATGTAAATAAGATTGAGCACTTGATTTGGTTCTTGGCTTGAGTTTTGTTCATATGTAGAAACTCTGGGAAATTTTGTATGTTGATTTTGTATGCTGAGACTACTGAAGTCATGTATCAGGTCGAGAAGCTTCTTGAAGGAATCTTTAGAGCTTTCTAGGCAGAGACAGTCTGACTTCCTCCTTGCTGATTTGGATGCCTTTTCTCTCTTTCTCTTGCTGAATTGCTCTTGCTTGAACTTTCAGTACAATGTTGATTGAGTGGTGAGAGTGGACTTGTCTGTTTTGTTTCTTTTCTAAGGAAGAATGTTTTCAAAATTTCTCAGTTAAGTATGATGCTGATTGTGGGTTTGTCATATATGACTATTATTATTTTGAGATATGTTCCTTTGATGATTAGTTTGTTGTGGTTGTTTTATCATGAAGGAATATTGCATTTTTATCAAATATCCTTTCTGTGTCTATTGAGAGGGTCACACGGTTTTTATTTTTGCTTCTGTTCATGAGGTGAATCACTTTTATTGGTTTGTGAATATCAACCATTCTTGCATCCCTGGAATAAAACCCACTTGGTTGTGATTGGACAATTTTTTTTTAATATGCTCTTGAATTATATTTGCTAGTATTTTTTTTTAAGGAGTTTTACATCTATGTTCATCAGAGCAATTGGCCTGCAGTTTCCTTTTTTTGTTGTGTCCTTGCCCGATTTTGGTATCAGAGTAATACTGGGTTCATAGAATAAGTTAGGGAGAAGTCCTTCCACTTTGATTTTTTGGAAGTTTCAGTAGGATTGTTACCAGTTCTTCTTTGTATGTCTGATAAAATTTAGCTGTAAATCCTTCACCTGGAATATTTTATTTTTATTTTTTGAAATATATTTTTATTAGTCAATTTCTCATTATTTGTCTATTTCAAGGTATATGTTTTACTGGTTCAGTCTTGGGAGGGTGTATGTTTCTGGGAATTTATCCAATTTTTTCTCAGTTTTTTATAGCGGTTGTTCATAGTAGTCCCTGGTAATCCTCCCCACCCCCCACCCTCCTGTGGAATCAGTTGTATTGTCACCTCTGTCATTTCTGATTGAACTTACTTGAGTCTTCTCTCTTTTTTCTTGCTTAGATTAGCAAGCATTCTGTCAATTTTGCTTATTCTTTCAAAGAATGAACTTTTTGATTTATTGATTTTGAATTTTTTGGTTGTTTTTGGTCTCAATCTCATTTAGTTTTACTCTGATCTTTGTTGTTTCTTTTATTCTGCTAGCTTTAGGTTTAGATTTTTTTTTCTAGTTCCTTAAGATGCAAGGTTAAGTCATTGATTTCTGATCTTTCTATATTTTTGATGTAGGCATTCAATGCTATAAATTCAATGCTTTTGCTATGTCACAGAGCTTTTGGTATGTGGTGTCTTTATTTTATTTCTTCATTTGTTTCAATAATTATCTTTTATGTCTTTCTTAATTTCACTGAGTACCCAAGGGTCATTCAAGAGCATGTTGTTCAGTTTTCATGCAGTGATGTATTTTTGAGTGATCCTCTTATTGATTTCTAATTTTATTCCACTCTAAAAAGATGCTTGCTATGATTTTGATTTTTTAAAATTTATTGAGACTTGCTGTATAGCCAAACATATGGTCTATTTTGGAAAATGTCCCATGCAGAAATGAGAAAAATGAATATTCTGCAGTAGGTGGCTGTTAGATCCATTTGATCTATAATCTAGTTTAATTCCAGAATTTCTTTGTTAATTCTGCTGCATGATCTATCTAATGATGTCAGTGGGGTGTTGAAGTCACCCACTATTATAATATTGCCATCAGTATGTTTTCTAAGATCAAATAGTGTTTACTTCATGAATTTGGGTGCTCCAATGTTCAATGTATATGGTTTATATGTTTAAGATAGTTAAATCTTCTTGTCGAATTGTGCCTTTTATCATTATATAATGCTTTTTGTGTCTTTTTTTGTTTTTTTTTTACTACTTTTTGGTTTAAAGTTATTTGATATTAGGATGACTACTCCTGCTATATTTGTTTTTCATTCACATGATGTATCTTTTCCCACTCATTTACTTCGAGTATATGACTGTCTTTGGCCTCTTGTAGGTGGCAGATTGGTCTCTTGTAGGTGGCAGATTGTTGGGTCTGATTATTTTGATCTAGTGCCACTCTTAATCTTTTATGTGATCTTTTGTGATAGCAAGAGTTGTCTTTTCATTTCCTTGTTTGGAACTCCTTTGAGCATCTCTGGTAGAGCTGATTTAGTGACAACAAATTCCCTTAGTGTTTGTTTGCTGGGGAAGGACTTTATTTTTCTCTCATTTTTGAAGCTTAGTTGTACTTAATATAATATTCTTGACTGGCATTTTTTTTTAAGAAGGTTAAAATAGACCCCCATTCTCTTCTGACTTGTAGGGTTTCTGCTGAGGAGTCTGCTAATATTCTTTCCTTTGTAAGTGACTCAACTTTTCTCTTTTGCTGCTCTTTTGCTTGCTGCTCTTTTTCTTTCATGTTGACTTAGGAAACTCTGACAACTATATGACTTGGTGAGATTCTTTTTGTGTTGTATCTTGCATGAGTTCTTTGAGTTTCTTGCATCTGGATGTCTAGATCTCTCTCAAGACCAGGGAAGTTTTCTTGAATTATTTTCTCAAATATATTTTTCTACACTTTTAATTTTCATTTCTCCTTCTGAAATGTTCATGGTTTGTAGGTTTGGTCACTTTACATAATTCCATATTTCCTGTAGGCTTTGATCATTCCTAATTCGTTATTTCTGGCTGACTAGGTTAATTCATAGGACCTGTCTTCCAGCTCTAAGATTCTTTTCTTTTTTTTTCTTTTTCACTTGGTCTAGCCTACTGTTAGGCTTTTAACTATATTTTGTATCCCCATCATTGAGTTTCTTAGTTCTGTTTTTAAAAATATTGTCAATCTCTCTTTCACCTCTTGAATTATTTTTCTATGTTCTTTGTGTTTGTTATCAAGTTTCTCTTATATCTCATTGAACTTTTTTTAAATCAATATTTTGAATTCATTATCTGACATTTCAGGAATTTCACTTTGGTTAGGGTCTGTTGAAGTATATTTGGTTTGGTTACTGTGCCCCTTTGGAGGGTTAACATTTTGTGCTTTCATACTTTCAGAGTTGTTTCTCTGGTTCTTTCTCATCTGGATAAACTATGTTGTCAAGTCAGTATAAGTTCATTTGATATATGTATATATAACCTGTATACACAGGCTTTCTCAAGTGTTGGTTGTAATGCTTTGTAGTGGGGATGGGAGCTAGCTTGCTGCCTCCTCTGAGGCTGAGGTTGTGAGGGTCTCAGGAAGCTTATCTTGCTCCTTGGTGGTGTGTACTGATGTCAGCAAATTACCTGTTGTGTTGTGTAACCTCCAACCAGTAGATGGCATCTATGGGTAAGAATTGGCTACTGCCAATGTGGATGGTATTTACCCGATCTTTGTTTATTGGAAAGACTGTTTGGTTGTCTCAGCAATGAGCTGATCTATGGAGTGCACAGTCAGTGGTCAGAGCTCCCAGTTCAGCCCTGAGTGGGAGGGAAAGCCAAGATGGGTAAGACTGAACCAGGAAGGCCTACCTGTAGGTCCACTGATGTCAGGCACAGGCACCAGCTCCAAGGCAGGGTGTAGTGTGTGGCCTCTGAGTTCCCAGGGTTATGCCTCAGTGAGGTGTTAGGGACCTCTACTGCCTCAAGTTCTCTGCTCTGGAAGGGAAGGGCAACCTAAACTAATAATGTAGAAGAAGGGAAGCTCCAGGTACCAGGGGATATATCTGGGTGTTGAGCAGAGAGAGCACCACAGCACCAAGGACTCTAACCCTGGGAAGAGGGGAGGCTCAGGCTCCTACTCCAGGTAAGTAGGTTTGTTAGTTGTCTGGGAATATTCCCCTGCAAGGAGTGGAGAAACTACTCCTATAACAAGTTGTTTGCAGAGGGTGGGGATGCTATTCAAGTTCCTATTCCAGGGGAGCAATTGTGACACTGGCCTAGCAAAATGCTTGGAGAGAGGGAGCAGAGAAGTCACTGCTCCAGTAGTCTTTGTACAGGAGGAGGAGGTGGTTTGGATTCCTGGGCTGTGTTCTCAGGTATGGTGAATGTCTAGGTTTATTCCTTGGGTGTGGGGAAGGGAAGTGCCACTGCACCAGGTTCTTTGTGTAGGAAGTGGGTGGTGGGTCAAGGTTCTAGTCCAAGGAGCAGGTGCTCTGAAAGCCTCAGAATATGTCCACATGTGGAGCAGAGAGGGTGCTATTTCACCAGGGTCTCTGTTTAGCAGGGGAGGGTCAACTTGGGCCCCTAGTCCAGATAAGTGTGTGCACTAATTGCCTGAAAATATCCCCTTGTAGGGAGAGGAGTGGTTACTGTTACAAGAAAGACTATGCAGCATTATGGTGGGACTCGGTTAATCAGGTGTGCAGGTGACTGAATGCATGCAGATGTGTCTGAGGGTGGAGTACGGGGAGCACCCCTGTACCAGAATCCCAGAAGTGTGGGGGTGGGGTGGCTCAGGCTGCTGGTCTAGGTGGATGGAACCTTCAACTGGCTGAGATTTTTTTGTTCCCTTGGTAACTGGAAAAGTAGCCACTGTGTCACAACGGGAATTGCAGAGATGGGGCGGGGGGCTAGCTCAGGTAGTTGGTCTGGCTGGAAAGGTGTGCTTACTACTTAGGAGTATGCCTAGACTTGGGGCAGAAGAAGCACCACTTCGCAGTCAACTCTATCAGAGGTACAGGGAGCTGCCGAACTGGTGGGCATGTGCTCCAAATGCCTGGGGAGATCCTGAGAATTGAACAGTGAGAACCTTTCCCTTTAGCAGGATCTCTGCACAGAACAGGTGTGGAGTCTTAGGTGCCGGTGCTCTGAATGCCTGGAGATGTGCCTGGACGTGAGGCAGAGGAGGCCACTCCAATTCCCTGCACAGAAAGGATAGGTGGCTTACCCTGGTGTTCCACACAGGCAGAAGCTCCAGTTGCCTGGGGGAAGGGCTTGGGCATGAAGCACAGGGGGCCTCGTGGCATAAGGACTCCTGCACAGGGACAGTGAGGTGGATTAGTCCACTAATTCAGGTGCATATAAGAGGGTGCTGCCTGGTCCCTGGGGAGACACACTTCCCTGACAGACTAGGGAGGCTGGCTGTGGCCCCCCACAATTATACCTGCAGCCCAATTCTGGGTCACAGAGCTAACCCCGGCTTCAGGCCTTGCTACCCAGGAGAAACCACAGGATCAAGAATTCTCCTACCATTCAGGCTGCTGATTCAAGTGCAGAGGAGTGAGGTCCTTCCGACTGATCTCCTGCCACTTAAACTGCTTTATCAGATTTGTCTGAGATGTGACTTTAGTATTGCTGTGGCATGCTACACCAACTGGTCCAGGAGGAAGGCTGGGGCTTTTAGCAGCGATGCTCCCTGAATAGATCCATGTTGCAAAACTGACATTGACCAAGTGACCTGCTTGTTCATGAGAGATTGCAACGATAGCAGCTCTCTTATACTCAGGCTGCAAATTCTGGTACATGGAAATGGGGGTCCCCTGTGAGGCTCCTGTTACATAGAATGATATTCTGGGTGTTCTGCAGTGTTGCTGGGGTCTTGACAAATATCCAGAGGAGTGACCTGGGATACCCAAGCAGTGACACACAGAGACTGATTCTGGTTCCAAGCCCTGGGGCAAGCTCCATAATCACTACCCCGCTCTAGCTGTGGGAGACTACGCTCCCATTCCAGAGTGAGTGCCCCTGTGTCTGGGCCAAAACCAAAATGCCATCCTTGGTCGCTGTTACTGAGACAATAGTCCCAGGTCAGTAATGGTGTCTTCGTCATGGACCAGGATTTGGGAGAACACCTGTGACCTGACTTGGTGTTTTTCCCTCTCACAAACTCTTGGCCTCCCCTGAGACAGCTCTGGGGCCTAGGAAAAGCAGGATGTCCTCCCATGGCCTGGGTTAAGCAGATCCCTAGTTGAAAGATACATCTCAGAGGGTTATTTTCTGTCCTGTCTGTGTTCTGGAGTCACACACACTTTTGTTTGCAGCCACGGTGCGGGCTGTGGTGGGGGCTGTACACCCCAAGATCTGGGATGTCTACTGCCATTCTAATATCTGTTTTCCTTTTTGAATTGGAGTTCACTGTATTGTTCTTTCCACACTATACTGCTATGTTCAGATGGGTGAGGCAAGCAGAAAGCCTCTACTTTATTTAAAAACAAAAAACAAAACAAAAAAAACCAGACCTTAGCTTGCATCTTAACAGCCTCAAGGTATCATTGTTTTCCTTTTTTTTATTAAGTTGAGAACTTTCACCTTTTCACTTAAAGGATCGCTTTATAGCTTCTTGTTGATATATCTAAATTGCCAGTTTCACTGCTGTTGCCCTTTGGGGCCACTCTTAAACTAAAGGTGGATTGCTTCAATATGAGCATTGGGATACTGTGACAGTCAATCTGATTACTAAGATAGCTACTAAGTGACTAACGGGTGGGTAGTGCATACAGCATGCTTACACTGGACAAAGAGATGTTTCATGTCATGAGGGGGATAGAGGCAGATGGTACAAGATTTCATTATACTACTCAGAATGGTATACAGTTTAAAATTAACATTGTTTATTTCTGAAAACTTCTATTTAATATTTTTAGACTGTGGTTGAATGTGGGTAATTGAAACTATGTAAAGTAAAACTGTGGATAAGGGAGAACTATATTTCTCTGTTGTTTCCATTTTCGTTGCAGTATTTCTAGGTATGTGTTTCTTTGTGATAACCCTATTTGGGATATGTGGACAGATACATTTTATCTATACAATCATTGGTGGACTCAGTTTTATAAAATTGTCAGAATCAAAATGGAGTCATTTGTGTTAAAATCCCTGACAAATAAGAGCTGGGGAAGGCCATGGAAGGAAGGTTCTCATGCACAAATACCTGATAACAAAAACTACCACAAAAGACTGCAAAAACCACAACCTTGCACAATGACCATTGCAACTTTAAACACACACACAAAAATACTTCTTGAGGACATCTGCCCAGCAACTCCCTGTCTAATCTTGGACCAAAGCCACTGTTGTTATTGATCTTTTGACCTAAGGATAATTGATCCAAAACACTTATGAAATTCTCCTCATTTTTCCTGTAAAAACGTTTGTCCTCCTTTACTTTGAATATGCACATAGTTTACTCTATGGTACATGTATTTCCATTTAAATGTCTATTCCCCGATTTTTTTTTTTTTTTTCTGAGTCAGTATTTCACTCTGTCATCCAGTCCGGAGTGTAGTGGCACGATCACAATGATCATGGCTCTCAGCAATCTCAGCCTCCTCTCAGGCAATCCTTCTGCCTTAGCATCCCAAGTAGCTGGGACTATACAGGTGCATGCCACCACACCCAGCTAATATTTTGAATTGTTTTTTCTTTAGAGATAAGGTTTCGCAGTGTTGACCAGGCTGGTCTTGAACTCTTGGGCTCAAGCAATCTGTTCACCTTAGCTTCCCAAAGCTCTGGGATTGCAGGTGTAAGCCACCTTGCCTGGCCCCAAATAAATACATTTTTTTTTTTTTTTGGTCTCTCTGTTATTTCGTTGACATAATGATAGTGATGTCACAAGTGGGATCAAAGTGAGTACACCTCAGACAAATTGTCAGCTCCTAAAAGTGAGTGTGATATTGATTGAACCTTCTGTGCTTTCCACTTGTGTGAGTTGTCTTTTCTGTTCTAGTAAATTGCAGATTATCAGACTCCCTCCTTTTGCTAAATTATCTTTGACTTGTTCAAAATCTGATTTGGTTATAAGGCCACCTTAAATAAAAGACATTGCATCAATATTGGAATGATAAAAGGTCTTGTTTTGTTTAGCAAGCCCTTTCTGGTATAAAGGCAAGTATCCTTCTGGTTTGAGTACTCTGGTTTCTACAAAAATTGTGTTCCATCTGTGAGTCTTCTTGGTGAAGTCACTTTTGGTTTTGCACACTTGATTTAATATTTTGTTTGATCTGCACACATGGGTTGAAGTTTTTGTGGGCACTCTGATTTTGGATTCATTTGATTTGGTTACACATGTCTGCAAATAATTTGGCTCTTTTTCTCCTCTTCCTTCTGAACATCTTCCAAGAACAAAAATTAATATTCTAAATGGTGGGTGCAAGACAGCCAGTTAAAAGTCACTAGTGTGGGTGCCACCATAATAAACACCAGTACAAGCTTCTGAAATTTCCTGAAGAATTTATAGAATTCCCTTTGCTTTGCTCTGAGAAATTAGTAGAAAATGGAATGGAGTTCTTAAAATTCCAAAGCATGTCAAACCCTTTGATCTGAGTCAGAGTGCTCCAGCTCGCTATGCTCTCAAATTTTATGATCCATTCTGATTCACATTTGTAAACTGATGGAGCAAATGACACCAAGGAAAATTCAGAGCTTAATGGCCATTATTTAAACTCTCTAATCTTGTTAACAACAATAACACAAAAAAGCTGCAGCTAACTATAGAGTTAATACGTAGGTATTCTAAGTTCTCTTTTTTCTGTCTACTTTGAATCTGTTGACTTCTTCACTTATAGTAAAATAATGTACTATTGCTAATATCAGAAGCCGCTTAAAAGTTTTTCTTAGGACACTTCAACCTCAATAAGAAAAAAATGTTTAAAGAGCTTTCAGATTAGCAGCTTTACAAATTACAGCAGCTCCATAGCAACCAACAACCTAGACGTCTTTTAGAAATTTAAATTTAGGCTTGTCTAACTAACAATTTATTAGAGTTAGTTACAATTTGTTACAGAATAGTTAATTGAAGGTTTGATATTGTTTTTTAAAAAATGTTTATGAAAGTTAGGTTTTCAGATCAAACAGATGAAAATATTGAGCTCAGAGCAACAGTATAAGGTATCTCTAAAATGCTTCCCCACCACCATAGACTAGTCGAGTAAACCATACTGGCAAACAAAGTAAGGGTTTTTTTATTAAAAAGTTCAAGATCACTTGGAGATTTCATTTTCTATACAATTTAGCCTGTACTAGCTAGAATGTAAATATTTGAATATTTAAATTTAAACTCATTTGCAACTTTAAAAAAAAGAAGTGATTTAAAAGAGTCTTATTTCAAATGGCTAGGCAACTACTTTACCCCATATTTTGGTTCGTAGCCTTTCTTAGATTGCCTTTTGAGACTGTAAGAAACATTCTGAAAGTTCATTTTCAAGGCCTGTCTAAGGCTAGTGGATGTAGGGTTCTTCAGCCATCAACTCTTGGCAGACTCCTAAATAATCAGGAGACGGAAACAGGCCGATGAGAAAACAACATGCTATTCTTAAGAAAATAGAGACTTGATCAGGGAAGGAGACCAGGGATAACCTTATAAGGAAAAAAATTAATAAAACTTAGGTGACGTCTGGGAAAGATTGTACACCCCAAAGTACTCAGTCAATGAGGAACCAGGGAGGAATTTGCACACTAGGGATTAAATTGCTTGCTGTATCTTCCCCAGTGTGTCTGCCCACCAAACACCCAGTCTCGCAAGACCATCATTAAATTCTCACTTCTGATGTACTCCGTGTCTCTGTGTCCATTCTTTGATTTTGTACAGGTGAGTTTGTTTCTCACAGACAAATAAAATTTAGCCATGTAAACATGTTTAATTTTTTCAGAAATATATTTTGAATCCAACTGTCCTTTTATAAACTTGTGAGTTAGTATTATCACATTTTACTGTCTCATGAATAAAGTTCTAATGAAAATGTAAAGTTAAATGAGATGAAAACTGCAAGATCTTTATTTGTGTGTAAATATGCATTTATACACATTGTATGTATCAGGGAGTTGTTTAAATGCTATCATATAAAGATGTTTTGGTAAAAATAAATATTAAAAAATTTTTTCATAAAAAATTTATATGACAAATTTTGTCTCAAAATAAAATGACTAGTTTAAGAAAAGAAAATATGAGACAAAAGATCTAAGCATGTTGAGAGTTCTAATTCATAAAATGTTTGTAAAAATTAGATTTATAAAGAAAATGTTTTATGTAATCAAGTTGACCAAAATTTAAAAAATAATTTGTTTTTCTGAAAATTAAGATTTGATAAGTATATGTGTACTGATACAAAGCTGAAATTTGAACTCTATGTCAAAAAACAACGATTTTTAAAAAGCATTAATATACTCATAGTAAATGTACAAGAAGTTTTCATTTAATTTTGAAATGTTTTTTAAATTTTCAATCATCTGAACTGCAGCTTTATAGTTTAAAGCAATATTTTTCTCCAATATAACTTACGTATGCATGAAATTTATTGATGTGCCTAAATTGTTCCATATAATCAGGAAATTTCCGATGACTTTACTAACAGCCATAGATTCCTCTGCTCAACGTACTAATTTTCTTGTTTATGTTCCTTTATTATATGGTATACACTTATAACCTTGGACACATACTCTTCCTGTTTCTGATTAAATTTAAGTATCTTTTCATCAGGTTTGAGTTCCAGGTTATTAAAATAGACTTCCTATAAGGACAAACAATAACCTATACTTTGTATTTTATTAGATAATTTCCTATGTTTCATGTTGTCTTTATTAAGTTATCTGATTTGTTAAGAAAACCAAGCTTTAAAATTATAAAGTTTTTTCCTTTCCTCATCTATAACTTTTTGTAATGCTTTTAAAATCTTTGAATATCAATCTGATTAAATAAATAAGTAGTGTTACAATGACCTGCAATCTTGTTTTGATAAAGTGTTTTAAACCTATTGATATCTTCGACATGCTTCCCCAGTATTACACCTCTAAATTAAGTCTCTTTGACCTAAAATTAACTTTGGGATTTTCAAGTCGGGTCTCTTTAGAACCTCAAATAACATGTCTTATCTTGTAGAGACATTAAATGATTAGGTTTATTTGGAAAATTGGATGAACATCATTGTCAAATGATAAATGAGACTAGATCTTCTTTCAGTTACATTCTAATATTTTTAATTATATAAAATTCTTAAATATATATGTCATTAGTCATAATTCTGATTATTATGTTATATGTCACAAAAATAAGCAAATTTCCTTGTCAGGTGCTAATTTCCATCAAATTTTTAACCACAGCTATTCTAAGTCTCTGCCATCTACAGTTTTGATTCTGCTCGAAAAGCATTTACCACCAAATTCATAAAAAAGAAAACTCTAATAAACCCTCTTAAATATAGATTTTATAACTCTAATCAAAAAAATCTGATGAATTGATGAAACTACTAATTAAGATCAAGCAGAACAAAAATCAATTACACAAGATTAGATAACTGATAACGTTTTTATGACTTATAATATTGTAGGTTCTTGACTTAAATTTTTTTTTTTCTAGATTTAAGGAAACTTTTCCTCTTAAGCTATCTATAGTTTACAGCAGTTTGGTAAAGTATACTCTGTGAACAATGGTGAAAACATTTGCTTTTTCTCCCTACATAATTCCTCAAAAATTCCAAAGCTATCCATGAGCACTCTTTTTTTGTTTGTTTACATTTTTAATTTTAAAGATGTGGGGTACAATTCAGGGTTAGGTATACAAATGTTCATTATGCAGGTACCCTTATTGATGAGGTGTGCCCCCCCCCCAGTTTCCCACTACTACCAATCCCGTCCTCCCCACCCCCCAGCCCCCCGGCAGTTTCCCACTATCGCCAATCCCTTCCTTATAGTATTCCCACTACTACCAATTCCCTTCCCACTACTGCCAATCCCTTCCTTATAGTATTTCGATAACTGTTCAAAGTCTGCTTGTGAGTGAAAATATGTGCTACAAAAAATAGTGCTTTGTTTCTGTGATAGGTCACTCAGTATTAGAGACTCTAAGGCCATCCAAGTTGCTGCGAAGTTCATAATTTTGTCCTTTTTATGGCTGCGTAATATTCTATTGTGTATATGTGCCACATTTTTCTTTTTATCCCGTCCTCTTTTGATGGGCAGCACAGTTGGTTCCATGATTTTGGTATTTTGAATAATGCTGCAATAAACATGCATGTGCAGGTGTCTTTTTCATAGCATGATTTGAGTGGCAATATGGTTATTTGCATAAGTTCAGTAGTCATTTTCTCTCTATAAAAGGATATAGTTGGAAACATTGATTATATTGCCAAGGATTTGACTGAAACATCATACTATAAAATGTACATAGAATGCCTGGTTTGATGGGTTTCCAGCCTTACAGTGAATAAATAAAAGTTGTCATTTCTTGGCAGACCCAGCATCCTTAAGACTTTAGGTAAAATCTAAAGTCAGCCTTTGTTTGAATTCTTAGCTTTAAGAGGTTTTCAGATCTGAGATTCCTCTGATCAGTGTAGGGGGAAAACGTTATATTTCTAAAGAAAAGCTATAATAAAACTATTATTAGACTATAGCCCTGTTCATTGTACTTGAATAATTGTTATATACATATAGATTAGGCTAGGTCTTAATTTCTTCTAGATACCTCCAAACTTTCTTTCACGGAATTATTAAAAATGAGAATTGCTCTGTTCCTAAAGCTCGATAAGCTAAAAGCAGATAAATTTTAAGGAATACGCCTGATAAATGGGTCACACAGAAAGTTTATCAAACAACCTGATGTCATAACCAGGGATAAACTACAAATCAGGACACAGCATTGATGACTTGACACTGTAGATATTTTCCCAAAACATCAAAACAAAACTCCATATAATAATGAGGCTCTTTCCCTACTTAATATCTACCTTTTTCTTTTGGTAAAATAAATAATGTGTAATTGAAATTTCATAATCAGTAGCTTCTGCTAGTAATTTGACAGAACCTGACATAAGAGGTCCTTTAGTCCTGCTAATGGGTGACTTTGGCAACATTTCTAGCAACTATTATTCACTCTCTGCTTTAGTTAAATCCAGGCATGGGATACTAGATGATAAAATTGCTCTATATTATCTATTGGTTAAATAAGAAAGTGTCTGTGCTATTGTTAACACTATCTGCAATACTTGAGTGAATTTTTCTGGGCAGGTTGAGACTCACATACACAAAATAAGACAATAGGTCACATAGTTACCTAATCCCCCATGGTAATTTGATTTATTAGATTGGTTACCTTTAAGCTTAGGTTCATGGCTAAAAACTTGAGACTATCATTTTGCCTTGTAGTTTCCTTTTTAAGCATTTTACCCATTATTAGTTTAATTCATGTAGAAGGAAAACTCGTAACAGAATAATGCTGAACCATGACTTGGAGATGATAGCAAACATCATGGAACAGACAAAATTAAACTTAACAATGGACCCAGGTAGACTTAGCCTGAGAGCCCTTCCCTACAAATCTCTTTTATTGGTCAAATGTGCCTAAAATAATTTTGACACTGACTCTTATTTGCCAATCACTTCCCTCCAACGTGGGACCAGACCAGATAAAACCAGGAAAGGTCCATCCTGGCACTGAGAGACAATTAAAACTTAACTTCAGAATGACTTATCAGTGATGCTTTTGGAGTAATATCTTGATCAAAAGGGAGGGTTGATGTGAACATTGTCAGAATCAAAATGAAGCCACTTGTGTTAAAAATTCTGACAGGTAGGGCTGGGGAAGGCCACGAAAGGAGAATTCTCATGTACAAATGTCTGATAGGAAGAACGATCACAAAAGACTCACAGAAACAAAACAAACCAAATACCATCACAATCATACACCAAAAAAATACATCTGTGAGGACATCTGCCAGCAAATGGCTGTCCAACCTTAAACTGACACCACTTTTGTTATTGGATTTTGTAGCCAAGAATAATTGAGTCAAAGCACTTTTTTCTTTAAAAAAGCTTTATCTTTCTTTGCCTCCATACACAAATGGTTTATTATGGAACACTTATTTCCATCATAATGCCTATTCCCAAATAAATATTGCTTTCTTTTAGACAGTCTTCATCTCTGCTTGTTATTTAGGTTGAAAGTTTTTGTGTCTCAGTGATTCCCTTTTCACATTCTTAATCCAACCAGTAGAAGGGAAAGAGACTGTTGAAGAAATACTCTAGCTTCTTAAGCGATTTGGCTTAGTACGACACACTTATCACATTCACTTACTTTTCACTGGACAAATACTAGTTACATAGCTGTATCTAGATGCTAATAAGACTAGGGAAATGTACACCCTGGTTGTGCAGCTGCTTCAACATCAATCCCTTTCTCTTTGGGTCTGATATGATGGGTACAGAGATTAGAATGATGTTGATGTAGCAAAGAAATGCCATTAACCATCAACACTGGAGGAAATAAGAAATGTCCTGTCTTCTGGAGCCTCTAGAGAGAGCACAGCCTTGCCAACATCTTGATTTCAGCCCACTGAAACTGATGTTGAACGTCTGGCCTCCAGAGGGGAAAAAAAAAACTTGGTCTCTTTGACGTTACTAAGTCTCTGATCATTTGCTACAGAGCCACAAGAAACTAACAACTCATTTGAGCATCTTTTTGAGTGAGTTCTAAGGACAATGAAAGAAGTAAAGCAGTTACTAGCCCTGTTTTTTTGTCCTTAGAATAGAAAAAAACCCCAACTTTTTAATAGTGGATGGCACATTACCATCTGATATTTTTATGTATTAGTTTGTCATGAGAAGTGCACTGGAAAACATGAAAAGAAGGTCTCTCTCTTTAGAATCTTCTTTGGAGTTTTCATGTTCCTCTTTTAACAACTTACCCCCGAAGAGATTAGTTCATCAGATTGTCAGCCATTATAATCAATTGTTTGTGTGTATTTCATCCGTCAGTTACCTGTTATGTAGGGTGCTTAAGGAATGAGACTTGACCTAAATGGTCTTTGTAGTGGAAAACGGTTTTTGACCTTCTAATATCCTCCCAACTCACTTTAACTAAATATTATCTTGATTTCCATTGGGTTATTTAACTCTTGCAATTTGTGCTATTTTGATAGACAGAAAATCACAGTGCTCTCTTTACTTTTAAGCAAGAATAGGCATATGATGTCAGCTAAAACAAAACAAAACAAAACAAACAACAAAAAAAACCCCTGGGCTTACCCTTTCAAGTGACTTTTAAGTAGAGGGACTTAGGGACAGAAGAGAGTCTGGAGTACATCACTTTCTCTGGTTATTTTTGATAGGATGATCAAGTTCTGACTGTTGCCTGGAACTCCAGAGCAATTCTTGTTCCAGATTTTTTCTGCGCCTGGTTCTCTAGACTTCCTTCCAATTTTGTAAGCTACCCAATAGCATTAATGTAAATTTTATACTGCTTAATTTGGACATCATAAATGTTTCCTGCTTGCAATGAAATAACCTTAAATCTATAGAAAGTTATGAAAGTGATTTCTGATACTTTGAAGGAATTTGCATCTGTGGAGAGGGAGGGAGGGCACATTTAAAGGGGAAAGTTAGGAAAGGAAATGTTAACCTACATATTTTCTTGGGTAAAGGCAATAGTGCTACTTAGTATCCCTAAATATTATCTCAGTTCCTTTGATCCATGTTCTTAAAAATTTTCACATTAAAATTTTTAGGGAGAGGCTTTTCATTCTGGCAAATTCAGAGGTGATTGAATTACATAATCTAATGTGTATACATTGACTTCTATTGAAAAGTTCACATATAGATCTCATTTCATTTGACGTTTTTATTTATCAATACCTGTGTGAACATTTCAGCAATATTTCCACTCAGGGAAATTTCAAACTGCAGAGATTGGATGTGAGGGCTATCTGGTTGTGACATTTGTCTGCCCATTGATCACCAGAGTTGATTTGGCTGATCTGGCTGGCTAGGCAGGTAGGTGTCCCCTACCTCCCTTACCACTCCATGTGCACCCCCCCATAGCTGTGTGCTCAGTCAAAGAGGGCAACCATCCTTACTAGAAGAAGACCATTATTTGATTAAGGGTATACGAGTAGTTGTGCTCTCCTTCTAGAATTTCCAAACAAGCTCTTGATCTACAAAGATAAAGCAAGCATATTAATTTG
The DNA here is from genome assembly GCF_000164805.1 of Carlito syrichta. Lineage (NCBI taxonomy): Eukaryota > Metazoa > Chordata > Mammalia > Primates > Tarsiidae > Carlito > Carlito syrichta. The sequence continues at coordinate 342,932 of NW_007259913.1, forward strand.
ATAGTATGTATTCTATTAGATGGTATATTTATGTGGTCAATAAGTGGATACTTTCAAAATAATATTTACATGAAAACTTCCCTGATCTTGAGAAAGATTTAGAACTCTAGACAAAAGCTCAGCGAACTTTTGGGAGATGCATCACAAGAAGAACCTTGTGATCAGGCATATAGTTATCAGATCATCCAACATCAGTGTGAAAGAAAATATCCTAAGAACAGCAAGAGAGAAGTGATAAATTATCTATAAAGGAAATGATATCTGATGTGCAACAATCCTACAAGCTAGAAGAAATCAGAAGTCTATTTTCAACCTCCATAAAGAAAAAAAATGCCAGCCAGTAATTTTATATTCTGCCAAACAAGCTTTGTAAATGAAGGAGAAATAAAATCTTTCCCTGACAGACAATCATTAAGGAAGTTCATCTCCACTAAGTCAGCCCTACAAGAGATACTCAGGAGTCCTCAACTCAGAAACAAAATGATGATGATCATCATATAAAGGACCACATAAAAACAAAGCTCACAGATCTCATAAAGCAACTATACATTTGAAACATCAAGGAAGCTAGCTAAAAACACCATGGCAGAATAAAATTCTTACATATCAATGTTAACCAAGAATGTAAATGGCCTATATGCTCCAGTTAAAAAAAAATACAGAGTGGCAAATAGAATTAAGAGAAAAATAAAGACTCAACCATCTGCTGCCAACAAGAGACCCACCTTCTAGTCAAAGATAGCTAAGGATTCAAAGTAAGTGGATGGAAAATTTATGCAAATTGAAAATAAAATTAAGCAAGAGTAGCCATTCTTATATCAGATAACACCAACTTTAAGTCCACAACAGTTAAAAAAAAAAAAGACCAAAAGTGCATTGTATCATAATAATGGGTTTAATACAACAAGAAGACTTTAACTTTCCTAAGTATATATGCATCCAACATGGAACAACCAAATTCATGAACTGAATACTAATTGACCTAAGGAAACATATTGATTGCAATACAATAATAGTAGGAGAATTTATCACAACACTGTCATTGCTAGACAAACCACTGAGGCAGAACGTCAACAAAGAAACTCTGCCCTTAAACTGGACTATAGACCAAGTGGATCTAAAAGACATCTGCAGAATATTCCATTGAACAACCGCAGAATATACATTCTTCTCATTTCCACATGGAACATTCTCTAAAATGGACCATATTCTTGGCACAAAGCAAGTCTCAGTAAATTCAAAAAAAGCAAAACTAAATCAGGCTAGTCCTTGATCTTTGTAATAAAATTAGAAATCAATACTAAGAATAATTCCCAAAACTACAACTACATGAAAACTGAACAACTTGCTTCTGAATGATTCTTGGATTAACAAAAAAAAATTAAGGTAGAAATAAAAAAAATGTTGAAATAAATAAAATAGAAATACAGCATACAGAAACCTCTGGGATACAGCAAAAACAGTGCTAAGAAGAAAGTTTATAGCATTAAATGCCAACATCAAAATGATAGAAAGATCTGAAATCAACAGCTTAACCTTGCATCTCAAAAAACTAGATAAACAGAAACAACCTAAATACAAAGCTAGCAGAAGAAAATAAATAACAAAAATCAGATCACAACTAAATGAGATAGAGATCAACAAAACTTACAAAGAATAAATGAATCAAAAAGTTGGTTCTTTGAAAGAATAAACAAAGTTAACAGACTGCTGACTAGACTTGTCAAGAAAAAAGAAAAGACTCAAATAAGTACAGTCAGAAATGATAGAGGTGACATTACAACGGACACCACTGAAATACAAAAGATCATCAAAGATTACTATGACAACAACATACTGGAAAACATAGAGGAAGTGGCTGAATTCTTGGAAACATACAAACTTCCAGGACCAAACCAGGAAGAAATTGAATCCTGAGTAGACCAACAGTGAGCATTTTAATTAAATCATTAATAAAAATCTTTCACCAAAAAAAGCCCAGTGCCAGATAGATTCGCAACTCAATTTTACCAAACATACAAATAAGAATTGGTATCAGTATTACTGAAATAATTCCAGTCATCAAGGAGAAGGAACCCTCTCTAATTCATTTTACAAAATTAGTTCCACTCTGACACCAAAATTAAGCAAAGACACAACAATAAAAGAAAACTACATGCCATTATCTCTGATGAGCATGGATGCAAAAGTCCTCACCAAGAAAAATATATACTAGTTATCCTAACTCAAAAGCACATCCAAAAGATAATTTACCGCAATCAAGAAAGTTGTATTCCAGGAATACAAGGATGGTTCAATATCCACAAATCAATAGTTGTGCTTCACCAAATAAATAGAATTAAAACAAACAAACAAAAAATTTATCTCAATAGATGCAGAAAAGACATTCAATAAAATCTAGTATCCCTTCATGATAAAATCCCTCAATAAACTAGTCATTGAGAAAACATTTCAAAATAATAAGAGCCATTTATGAAAAACCCACATCCAACATCATACTTAATCAGGAAGATTTGAAAACATTTCCCCTCAGAACAAAATAGGATGTCCTCTCTCAGCACTCTTACTCAACATAGTACTGAAAGTCCTAGCAAGAGCAATCAGGTATGATCAAGAAAGGAAAGACATCCCAATTGACAAGGAGAAAGTCAAACTATCTCTCTTCACTGATGACATGATTGTATACCATATACCTATAAAACCCTAAAGACTCCTCCAAGAGACTCCTATATCTGTTAAATGACTTCAATAAAGTTTCAAGAATACAAAATTAAGGTACAAAAATCAGTAGCATTTCTGTACAGCAATATTGCTCAAGCCAAGAACCGAAGCAAGAACTCAATCTCATTTATAATAGCTACATACACACAAAGACACCTAGGAATAGAATTAACCAAGGAGGCAAAAGATCTGTGCAAGGAGAACTATAAAACACTGATGGAATAAATCATAAATGATACAAAAAAATGGAAGAACATTCCAAGCTCATGGGTCAGACAAATCAATATCTGTTAAAATGACCATACTGCCCAAAGCAAACTGCAGATTCAACACAATTCCTATCAAAATACCAACATCATTTTTCACAGAACTAGAAAAAAATAATCCTAAAGTGTATTCGGAACCAAAAAAGATCCTGAATAGACAAAACAATCCTAAGCAAAAAGAGCAAATGTGAAAGAAACACACTGCTTGACTTCAGATTATACTATGATGCTATGGTAACTAAAACATCATGGTTTTAATACGGAGATAGATACATCAATGGAACAGAACAGAGAGCCCAGAAATAAAGCCATATAGCTAAAACCAACCAATCTTTGACAAATCTGACCAAAATAAGCAATGTGGATTGGACACCATGTTTAATAAATGATGCTGAAAAAACTGACTAGCTGTATGCAGAAGAATGAAACTGGACCCTTGTTTCTTACTCAAGATAGACTAAAGACAAATGTAAGGCCTGAAACCATAAAAGTCCTAGAAAGAACCCTAGAAAAACACTATTCTAGACATTGGCCTAGGCAAAAAAAAATTATTTTAAAGACTCCAAAAGCAAATGTGACAACAACAAAAATAGACAATTGGGACTTAATTAAACTATAAAGCTTCTGCACAGCAAAAGAAACAACAGAGTGAATAGAAAACCTATGGAATGAGAGAAAATATTTGCAAACTATGCCTCAAAGGGCTAGTATCCAGAACCTACAAGGAACGCAAACAACTCAACATGAAAAACAAAAAACAACCCCAGCCAAAAAAATGGGCAAAGGACATAAATAGATACTTCTCAAAAGAAGACACACAAGCAGCCAACAAACATATAAAAAAAATGGTCAACATCACTAATCATCAGAAAAATACAAATTAAAATCACACTGATATCTTACACCAGTCAGAATTGCTATCATTAAAAAGTCAGAGAGGAACAGATGTGGTAAATGCGGAGAACAGGGAATTCTCATGCACCGTTGGTAAAAATGTAAACTAGTTCAATCTCTATGAAAAAGAGTATAGATATTTCTAAGAACTAAAAATAGAACTAGCATTTGACTGAGCAATCTCATTACTGGGGATCTACCCAAAGAAACAGAAATCATTATATAAAAAGGATACCTGCACTCATCTGTTCATTGCAGAACTATTCACAATGATAAAATCGTAAAACCAACCTAAGTGCCCATCAATGATTGACTGGAAAATGATGGTATATATACACCATGGCATATTGTGTTGCCATAAGAAATTAAAATTATGTCCTAAGCAGCAACATGAATGGAGCTGAAGCACATCATCCTAAGTGAACTAACCCAGAAACAGAAAATCAAATATTTCATGTTCTCATATACGTGGGAGCGAAACAGATAAATATGGAAGTAATAATCACTAAAGTGGGGGAGGGGGAAAAGGGATACGGGGTTCAAAAGCTACTTATTGGGTACAACATTCACTATTTGGAGAATGGACACATGAAACCCAGTTCTCACCAGTATGCAATATGCACATTAACAAACATGCACTTGTACCCTTTTTATCTAAAGTAAATAATAACAAAATGTCTACTAAATGAAAAGTTATCATACCATGCTTTGTTAAGATAGTTTTCTGGATTTCCTACATGATTATATCAAGATTGTGAGACAAATTTGTATGTATATTGTTAGTTATTATTACATTTAAAACTAAAGCTATATATGTATCATTCTGGGATCAATCAGGAGATAGGAATCACTCTGTAATTTTAACAAAGTTTAATATGAAGAATTAATAATTATAACCTACCTATATTATCATTACCTACCAGGGGAATAAAGAACTCTAAACAATACTGAAATCAAAAATATAAGGAACAGCCATTACCTCTAAGCCTGAGGTAGGAAGAAACAAATCTGGAAGAAGTACACCTCCCCGTCATTTGAGCGGCTGTGGTCATGGCCATGGCCAACTGCAGGGTGGAGAAGTTCTCTGAAGTACATTGCCAGCAGAAATTGCCAAGATACTTCTAGGGGGCTTGAGAAACTGTCCATAGGGAAGTGTTGCTTCATGGAATTTTCTGGTGAGCTGCCTGAAGGGATGATGTGCTGGGAAGCTGCCCTGTGAGGTGCCATGTGGCAGAGCTTGCTGGAGGGTGGCCCTACTGCATTTCCCAAGTACTGCTTGGTGTTGTGTACCCGGGAGAAGAGAAAAGCATTCTGGGAACAAGCCCCATTTTCTTGTAGTTTTCTCAAGCACTATCTGCTGACAACACTTAATACTGAGCATCTGACAAAGAAGCATTTACATGGTTCAGGTCTAGTATCACAAGCAGAGCAATGGAGGATGGACTTGAGGCTCTGAGACAATAAATGGATAACTGGCACAAGGTAGGTGGAATTGCTTTCTTTTTCCTGTGTGCAAGACTTGGAATTCATTGATTTAGCCATCAAGGGAAACTAGTCTTTGGGTGGAATTATACACGGTTTTTATACACTAGAAAAAATAGTTTTTGGATTATTTCTTTGAAATATTTAGATACATTTTACACAGTGGAAATGTCAGAATTCTCATTTTTAACCCCTAAAGGCTTCATTGGATAATAAGAAGTTGCCTTGCCACAAACGGTTCATTCCCTAGAAGTCTGTGGTTTCTTAAAAATTGAGTGCAGATAGTATTTGTGTGGTTAAAGCCAGGCAGAATTTTGCGTGTTGCTGAATCATCTAAGATGTAAAATTGTATTCCATCTAATCGGATTGGATAGGAATAAATAGGCCATCAGTTGAGGTTTTGTCTACAATACCGTGTAAACTGTAAGGCAATATGTAAATCTACTCTAGAAGGATTTCCGTTTGACTCTACTTTTTCCAATGTAATTTAGGTCCCACAAAATTTTTTCAATTATTTTTAGGAAAAATTATTCTTTTTGTTTTTATTTTAAAGATGTGGGGTACAATTCAGGGTTAGGTACATAAGTGGTCATCGTACAGATAAAGTTTGGGCCTCCCCTTGGTCCCTACATCACCTGGTTTAAGATTGGGTACCCTTATTGCTGTTATGTGTCCCCTCCCCCATTAAAAGCTGTTAAAATGACATTGCAGAGTTCATCAGATAGGACAATTCAATATATTCTTTATAATCCCCCCATTATAGAGTTTACTATAAAATAACAGGCTCTAGATGTCATGTAGAAGAAAACTAACTCTTTCTCAAGTGGGTGTGAACATTATTAGGGCTTAAGTCCTGCCATTTCGTACTACTCTTGAAATGTCCTGACTCCTTACTGTTCTGAGTTTGTTTTGTGGTGACTGCAGAACAAATTGACAAAGAATTAAATTGAAGCAATGACTTGCTATTTCCCAGTGTATTACACAGAAATATGACAAAATCCTAAAAATCTGAAAGCATGTTTTATAGAATTAAGCTTGCTTCGTGCTAAGATTTCTAGAGTTTTCCTACTAACTTAAGATTTAACCATATCTCAAATTTCACTTGAAAAGGTTTGGGAGTTTCTTAATATAATTACCATGATTTTTAATCATGCACAATCAATTTGTAATCTAAGCAAAAAAGGAAACTACTGCATGACTAAAGCTGAAGTATTTGTACCTCATATATCTGTCCAAACTCTATAGCTGAAAGAAGAGACAGCTCAGATACCATAGACAGGGCATGAGATGCTTAGCACATACTGTTTTTTAAAGTTTCTGTAATAGCATTGTTATCTAATTAAGTAATGTAGCTGTCCCCCCTAAAAATTAATCCCATCCCAAATTCCTCATCTGTAAATTACTATAAATACTAATTTTATTTGGTTTACAAATAATTTTCTGCTTTCTACATTTTTGAGGATTACTAATTTGGAAAGAATTATAATCTGTGTACTCTACCTCATATAACTTTGTATTACAACAAAGCCCAGGGTAGAAAAGTTCTACTTTCTGTGTTTTGGGCAGTTTTCAAGAACTCTTATTCAAAACACAGTCAGATGATTTTCTTTGTTTTATAAGATAAGAAATAATTCCTTACAAACATAAAAACATGCTAGAACTGCCACATAAAAGGTAAAAAGCTTCGTTCCTTCATTTTAACACTATAATTAAAAGCCTTTTTTTCCTAACAAGATCCATCCCAGAGAGTCCAAATAAAACCAATGAAAGTGAAAAGTAATAAATGTATCCTTTTATATTTGATTAAATAAAAACAAATAGTCATCTACAATTTTTTCTAAAAAATGAAAACCAGGTGAAGAATATCGTGTTAAGGCAAATGATCATGCAATTAAAGATATCCAGTAGTTTCAAAACCCCACTAGAGTCTGCCAGTTCTTGCTTTTCAGTGTGAAGAGGTTTATAAGAACTTTTATAGTTTTATTTCAGAAGAAAAAAATTTATAAAAAAGATTTTTATTGTTTTTGAATCATGCCATTATCTCGTAAATAAAGACTCAAACTGACTTAAAAAGAAAGAGAAAATAAAGAGTATTTAAAGTGAAATAGTATCTTCAAGGCTATCAAATTCAATAACATTATTTTGGGCTTGTTTTACAATCAACTAGATACCAAGAACTCTTTAAAGAAGAAAAGTAGTTCAGAGCAAATAGAAAATTAACTATTTAACTTAAAGTTTTTGATGGGCACTTGTCTTTCCTAGGCTCCATTCTCACAAATAATGTCTATAATTATGTCTGTCAGTATTTGATTAATTGTAATTAACAAGCCATTAGGTATGTAGGCACTTGTAAATGATTATGGGGTATAAGTATAAAGATTGGGAGGCATGGTGAAAGAAAATGTGGAAATAAATATCTGTGGACAAAGAACCCCAATTCATAACTCAGTTGACAATAATTTGTATAGAAGTAGAACATGTGTATTTTATTAAAATAATCCTTAAATTCTAGCCTATAATTCAGTCTCATTTCATAAAAAATTGTCATTAATTGCTGTCATTCACTTTTTTTATGGTTGTTGGTGCTGGGCGACCATTTTCATAAACACATTTGATTAACTGTGAATTACAATTCATTAGATCTATTTTGTTGAACTGCCTGGCTTTACCAAGAAACCAACATTTACAATAAATCTGATAAAAATGATTATTACATTCCTTTTCAGATAATTCAACATCTGTACCATCTCGGTGCTGGCATCTATTGATTGTCTTTTCTCATTCAAATTGAGATTTTTATGTTTTTTAAAAATTGTATCCTGGACATTTTGTGTATTATGTTATGAGTCCGGGCCTTATATAATTCTGTTTTTACAGGCTTTTTCTGATGCTGGCTAGGGATGCGGAAGGACCTCTTCACTCTGCAGGTAAGAGCAGAAATCCAGGACCCATTGGGCCTCTGTTGACACCATACTGGAGAGGGGGCTGGTTAAGGCAGAGGGTAAACACATTACTTCCTGGTGGAGGTGAGAATTCAGGCTTTCCACTTGATCTTCATTGATATCTCCCTAGGTGGAATACCTTCTTACTGCTTCCTTTATGGCCTCCACTGACACCACAGGGCAAGAGTAGGGGGTGGCCTCATGTATCTGTTAGCTGTGGGGAAATAACTTACTTTCCACTAGACCTCCCCTAACAACACTAAAGCATGGGGGGGAAGGGAGGGCACTTTACTGTCACAATATGGGAGTGGAAGCCCAGACCCCTCAAGTGTTCTCCCCATGGAGGTGGAAGCCCAGACCTCCCATGTGTTCTCGCCTGACCCCTGCAGAGAGAGGAGTGTCATTCACTGATGCTGATTCACTCATCCTTCTCTGACACCACCCCAGCAGGAGTGGGGTGTGGAGGGTGCCTGACAACCAGGCCTGGGTGAAAGTCGAGATTTCCTACTCCACCTTTGTAGACCTGAGAGGGTGTGGGACTGCAGTTTTCTTCTGTGCTCTTTGTCTGGAGTTGAGTTGTTATGGTTTAGGTGTCCCTGTCCTGATTATTTGTGTAGAGGAAAACAGGCTTTTGTCGAAGCTTTAGTGTTTGTTCCCACTACCATTTCTGGATTGCCAACTCCCTCAACTCCAAATCTGGGAGCTATGAGGCAGAGAGAAAACCCAGGAATCTCACAACATTCCTTGGGTCCATAGTCGTTAGTCACTCTGCCTTCCCTCCACATTTGAGAAACCTATTATTTTGTTTAAGACATGGTATTTACAGTATTTGGTTGTTCTTTGTGGGAAAAAAATGGGGGAAAATGCTTCTCCTCCAGTTTTCTAAACTGAGAAATATGTTTTAGTGATCAGCAGTAAAAATATTAAAAGAAAAATTAGTAAAACAAACAACAGCGGATGCTGGCAAGGATGTGTAGAGAAAGGAACACTTCTACACTGCTGGTGGGAATGCAAACTTGTACAACCTCTTTGGAAGACAGTGTGGCAATTTCTGAAAGAACTATAAATTGACTTTCCATAAGACCCAGCAATTCCCCTATTGGGAATATATCCCGAGAAACTCAAATTATTCTACAAAAAAGATACCTGCACATTTATATTTGTTGCAGCTCTATTCACAATAGCAAAAAACATGGAACCAGCCGTGTTGCCCATTGAAACTGGACTGGATTTCTAAAATGTGGTACATATACACAATAGAATATTGTGCAGTCATAAATAAGGACAAATATATGGACTTTGTAGCAACTTGAATGGATTTGGAGTTGATCATACTCGGTGATTTATCACAGAAACAAAGAACAGAGTACCATTTGTTCTCACTCATAAACAGACTGTGAACAATTATAATGCTATAAGAAAGTGATTGACCGCAGTGGGAAACTGTCGGGGGAGGGGGGTGGGATTGGCAGTTGAGGGAAACTGCTAGGGGAGGGAGGGGCATACCTCATCCACAAGGGTAACTGCATGATCAGTGTTTGTAAACCTAACCCTAAATTGTACCCCACATCTTTATAATTAAAATTTTAAAATTATTCTAAAAAAAATTAAAATTAAAAATTAAAAATAAAGCTTGAGCTGTATGGGGGTGGAAAGGAAGAAGGTTACTAACAAAGTCAAAAAACAAAAAAGGGAGGAAGATAGCAGATAAGGGTTGATTTGACTGAATATTTCCTCAGCACGGCCGCTCTTTTTGCAAATATGCAGACTTACCCCATGCCTTTCCCAGGATGATGGGTATGAATATTTAAGACTTTGGGGAAAAACCGACTGAAGTGGTAGTAGTGACTCATTGAAATTTTCTCCAGGATTTTTGCTGCAGTGCTGGGCAGATCTGGCCCCCACTGTGACTGCCTGCCTGCATGGTTATGTGATAAGCAAGTCTCATTTTTAATTTTTTTATTATCTTATCCATGTGCAAGCTCAACTTCTCTCATTATGGTTAAGCTTGGTGTGACCAGAAATTCTATTTAAGATAGACCTTTGTGGTATAACCAGACTTATGAGGACTGAATTTTATTTTATTTTTTTATTTTTTTATTTTTTGAGTTGGAGTCTCACTCTGTCGCCCAGACTGGAGTGCAGAGGCCGCTCCCGGCCACCGCAGCCTCGACCTGCTGGGCTCCGGCGATCCTTCTGCCTCAGCCTTTCAAGTAGCCGGAATTAAAGGTGCTCGCTACCACGCCCGGTTGATTTTTTGATTTATTGTAGAGATGAGGTCTCGCCGCCCAGGCGGGTCTCGAACCTGTTGGCTCAGGCAATCCACTCACCTCAGCCTCCCAAAGGCGCGGGATTACAGACTGAGCCACCGATACCAGCTCTGAATTTTATTTTAACCCACAGGTTGTAACCTCAAAATATTCCAATTTGTGAAAATGAAGTTGTTTTTGGAAGAAGGAAATTCCCAAGGAATCTATAAAAATTTCCTGTCCTTCAGTTTTTCGATGTTCCAACAGTGAAGTCACTGTTCTCATACTTATTACATGAGAATCATATCTGATTTTCATTTTTCAACTTACCAATCTGGGTTGAGACTTTTCAAAATACGGATTGACATTGAAAAAAGAAGATGTAATAATGATTGAGAAACCTATAATCAATTATTTTAGGAAACGTAACATCCAACATATCAACTGGCATTAGTGTTGAAATTTACTATGATTTATTTATTTTATCTATTTATATTTATATATTTTTGAGTTGGGAGTCTCACTCTGTCACCCAGGCTGGAGTGCAATGGCATGATCACAGCTACTGTCAACTTGACCTGCTGGGCTAAAATGTTTCTTCTGCCTCTGCCTTCCAAGTAGCTGGAATTAGATACTTGCATCACCATACCTGGCTAATTTTTTGATGTATTGTAGAGAGAAGGTCTCGCCAAGTTTCCCAGCCTGGCCTCAATTCCCTGGATTCAGGCAATCCTTTCATTCTGCCTCGCAAAGTTCTGGGATTACAGGTGTGAGCCACTACACCTGGTGATTATTGGTCTTGTATTACAGTTCCACACCTAAATCAGAGACTGGCATATAACAGATATTCAATAAATGTTTATGCTAAATCCTTCATTTACAAAAAATAACAAGTATTTTCAATACCATAGTTCCCAAAACTCTGGGTAAGACTCAAGCTGATTACTAAGACTCTAAGAGATAATGCAATTCTTGAACGCTTGGTCCATTTGACAGAGAAACTACTAATGTCATGGGATGGTATTTTGAAATATTCCCATCTTTGCCTTTCTTTGACTCTTTGACCTTTCTCCAATTAATTATCTACAGCATTATTTATTTCCAAAGTATTCGATTCATGGTATTTTAATATCTTCAACATAGAAAAAAAAAAAAGCATATTTCATGAGTAACACAAAACTTCCTGTCTGCAAACCTTTCTGCCTGCCCACTAAAATAATAAAGTTTCCTGGAGCTGGGGAAAATAGAGGTGTGAGATGGTGCAGGAACAAGTGAATAAATAACGTGAGTCTCTTGGAGAAAGGAAACTGCTCCTCTCCCGGATGAGCCGAAAGAGTCATTCAGAGGCTCCAGATCTGTTTGGGGAATTGGAGTGGAAGGAATGCCTGTACATTCTTGCCCACCTGCATCCCATGCAGGCATCAGTGTTATAGAATAGACACCATTATTTTATGTGAATAATCAGAGGGGTTTGCATATTAGCTAGGTTACACTAGTCTATGGTAACAAGCAGACCCAATCCAGTAATGGCTGGACAAAAAGAGGTTTATTTCTTTATCAATATAAGTCATAGTGAATGTTCCAGAAGGTGACTTTCTACTCCATCTTTCCAACTTGTATTGCTTGTATCTTTGCAAATTCTAGGACTTCGGTGCAAACTCTAGTCTATGTCCTGACAACAGAAGGGGAAATAACATAGAAGAATGTGGGTCAGAGATCTGGGGGCGAAGGCTGGATGTGGTATTAATTATTTCTGCTAATATACTTTTGGCTAAAACCCATTGACACATCTTCCAACAAGGATGGATAGAGTATTGGTTCAGGAAAAAGACAAAATAGATTTAGACAGACAACCATCTCTGCTAAACTTATGATAACAAACTTTCTTTACTCCCCAGCATGGTACCTAGGAAGTACAAATATCCCCCAAAGCTAAAAGAAGAAAGAAAGTAATGAAAGATTATGGATAGCCCCATTTTATATGTCTCTGGCTGTGTGATGCAGAATAGGACAATGTTCCCATGTGAATCAGCCTAGAGAAATCACACCTGAAGGAAACTTTTGGATGGGAGCTAATGATTTACTAGTGATTTCTGTGTGTACAGAAATCCATGGAAAAAATAAAATATGGATTTCTCAGCTGATCTCAGCAGATGCCAGCATGTACAGATTACAACACAAGAGTCAGATGCCTGGCTCTTCCCACCCAGGCCAGCATTTGAAACCCAGTGGTAAGGCTATTCAATGGATAATTAATGAATATTAAAAGTTTGCAATCTTACTGCTTAGAAGCAGGTAATAGAAAATAAACTGAGTAATAGAAAAAGAAAATTGTATCACATGCACATCTGAATTTTTATACTGAGTTTTGTATCCACTGCACATATCTACTTGATTATTTAAATCATACTGCAAAAGCAATTAAGACTCTCTTATGACTTACTTCTTTGAATACACTCGTCTTCAAAGGTCTTCATTAGTTCTAAGAAACTTAACTAAGTCGTCATATGCTTTAATGTACAAACATTCCTTATTGCATAATAGATAAGAATGTAGGCTCCCAAGTTCTCTTAGCATCAGCTTTTAAGCATACTATGGTAATACCTTTGTGATTTGGAGCAAGTTACATTATCTTTCTGTGCTCCAATTTCCTTATCTGTGAGGTGGCAGTATTGAACTACCCAACTCTTGAGATTATTGTGATAATGAAGTGTGGTAATATATTAATGTGGACTTTAATCACTGCCTAGAATGCCTCCTTATCATCTCTTACTTTCAGGCTTCATGTTCTCTGGAATCATTTCTTTTCAATCATTCTTCATGAAAATGGCACCTGTGCCATGTACAGCCTTCTTTTCAAAATTACAATCATTCTCTTGTGTCTGTGAATAAGCCACTTTCTAACTATTTTATTGAAAATAATGGCATTGACAATATAAGAATAGTAACTATTTTTGTTTCAGTCACTGTATTATTTTTTCAGTCACTGTATTTTTTTTTAAAGCCATTAATCTTCAAACCCCTTACTAATTTTGCAAAGTATGTTTTATTGTTTGTATTTTATAGATAAGAAAATGGAAGCTCTGATAGGGTAGATAGTATATGCAGCATTATGCTCATAATAAACAATGAATTTAAAATATAAACCTAGATTAGCTGATTTCCATTTGTTACATAACTTTGCTATTATTTTTGACCTATATGTCTTCTTTGCTACAATGTGATCCCTTTGATTTTAGGGGGCATATTATTCATCTTTGAATCTCTTATGCCGAAGACAAAAAAGATTCAGAGAAATTATGTATCTAATTTATGTAGCATATACTATCTAAAAGAATTTTAGGTCGCTTATTGTATGAGAGTATTTGTTCATAGGTATATATGTGGATCCTGAAGGAGAAAGTACAGTACCATACCTGTCATAATTAGACTAGTATTTAGTTTCTACTGGATTATATTAGTTATATGATCACTAGCTATAGTTTAAAAAAAACCTTCGCATTTTTTATATCTCATTTTCTTATTCTGTGAAAGAGAATCTAGGAATTGCTATGGGATAAGTCCGCTATGCAATATTTGCAACCTAAGAACCCAAATTATAATGTAAGTAAAGAAGAGCTTTGTTGATTAGTTATATTCTTGCAGAGCAAAGCAAATTGACATGCATTAGAAAGACCGGTTTGGATTCTGGTGGTTGTGAGGAAGTAATGGGTTGAAGTCAACCTTAGAAATGTGTTTTGTGTTGCTAATACAACCAGAGCAGGGTGACATCAGTTCTAAAGCCTGTTTTGTGTTGCTGGTTGCAGAGATATGTTCACAGAAGTGAACTGTCACTAAACGATTAGATTCAAAACCTATTCTGTATTCACTTGTTACCATTGCTATAAAGCTGTCATTGATGTATTAAACAGGTTTAAAACCAGTTTTGTTACTTGTTCCCATAACTATAGAATACTGACTATTTCTTTGGAAGTTTGGGGCCATTTTATTCTAAAATTCTATTTTTGTCCTTCCTAAGCCAAAGCTGCAGGAGAAAACACTGCGGGCCAACAGAAATCAATAGTTTTTCATCACTGATGCTAATTTACTTTAAATGTAAGGCATAAAAACATATAAGACTCTGGAAAACAGATGAGAAAGCAAAAACAAACAATCAAAATGAAAAGTTTTATAAGGGGGAACTGGAAAGCACTTTGAAAGCCTGACATAATTTTCTAACTCTGACTAAGAAAGTAAGTATAAGTGGCTTTCTGTATCTACCTTATGGAGGATGCAGTTTTGGTTTTTTAATACATTTTATAGATAAATAATTTATATACAATAAATTGTACCTATATTTACTGCACGTGTGTTATGAGTTTTGACAAAATGTATACCTGTGCAAATATCAATTCTATCAAGAATTATTCCATTAGTCAACAAAGTTCCTTCCTGTCCCTTTGGAGTTAATTCCTCCCTACACATGCCTTGTCCCAAGTAATCACTTGACCTCCTTTCTGTCACTATAGATTAGTTTTGTCTGTTTTATTATTTCATGTACAGTAAGTCCCCTATATATGAACCTTCAAGTTGTGAACTTTCAAAGATGCAAATGTGTGTTCACATGTCCAATCACATAAGTTAGTTCATGTTTTGGTGTACATTGTTATGTGCATGCATCCTCTACAAGTGGTTCGCTTTTGTGTACTTTACTGTGCAATACTATATCCAGTATAGTATAGTATAGTCTCTTTATTTCAAGTCCAGGATGTCTGGTGGCAAGCGTGAAAGCAGCAGTGATGCAGCTGGTACTGCTGAGAAGCACCAAGCAATAAGGATGGAAATGAAAGTTAAAATAATTGAGAAAATGGAGCAAGGTGAAAAGATGGTAAACATTGCTCATTCTTATAACATGAATTGTTCAACCCTCAGCACAATTCTGAACAAGAATAAGATCATGGAACATGTGAAGACTGCTATGCTGATGATGTCAAGAATAATATTGAAGAAGCATGGGAAAGTGAGGGAGGAGATGAAGAAACTTCTCAGTGCTTGGATGGAGGGTTGGCATCAGTGTTGAGTCCCACTCAAATTAATGCTGATTCTCAAGAGAAAGCTAAAAGCTTTTATGGAGACTTTAAGAAGAAATATGGTGAAGGATTAGAGGACACATCTTTTAATGCCAGCCATGGTTGGTTTCATCTCTTCAAGGCAAGAACCAACATTCACAAAATAAAAGTTAGTGGTGAGGCAGTGAGTGCAAATGTGGTAGCTGCCTGGGCATTTTCTGAAATGCTTCAAGAAATTATTGATGATGCTGCATATTTACCTGAGCAGGGTTTTTTTTTTTTTTTTTTTTTATGGATGAGACAGGACTGTACCAGAAGAAGATTCCAGACCAAAGTTACATCCATAAGGAGGAAAAGTTGATGCCAGGTAAAGCAGCACATGATAGGATGACTCCGCTGTTTAGTGACAATGTTTCTGTGATATTTTATCATTCAGAGAACCCTTAAAAACATAGTCAAGGACTCTCTTCTTATTTTGTGGAAGAGTAACCCCAGGCCTGGGTTATACAGGTCATTTTCCAGTACTGTTTTTTTTCATCACTTTATCCAAGAGATAAAGAAATATTGCTTGTGCTAGTTGGGTACCTACGCTAGCTTTGCAGCTTGACGGTGCTCCGGGCCACCCTCCATTCATAGATCACTTTTATTCCAACATCTATCACTCATCCAACCAATGGACTGGGAGTTATAGCAACTTTGAAGAAATATCATTTAGATCTCACTTTTTATCAGACAGTAAGGGCAAGTGATGAACCAGGAACAACCTTGTGACAATTTTGGAAGGACTATAACATCTACAAGACCATAAAAACATTGACTTTGCTTGGCATGAGGTTACAGCTGTCACCATGAATGGGGTTTGGAAGAACTTTTGCCCTCAGTTTGTAAATGATTTTCATGGATTTAGGAAGGTGGATGAGAATCCAAAGAGGTCTTCAGCAACTTAGTGATCCTCAGCAAGAAGCTGCAGCCTGATCTACAGAGGACAACTTCACTGAACTCCTTGCTGTGCAACATGAGGAACTCACTCATGAAAACCTGATAAAATTGGAGGCCCAGAGAAAGGACAAAGAAAGACAAGAGGAAGAAGAAGCAACTGAAGAACCAAAGAGTTTCACAATGCAGAACATGGCAAAGGGATTTTCTGTATTTGAGGAGGCAATGCTAGTTCTTGAGGCACAGGGCCCAAGTGTAGAATGGTAAACAAAGGTTGCAGTAGCCATTCAGAGTGCAATCCGGTGCTACCGTGTCATCTTTGATGAGAAAAAAAAAAGAGCTACTACCCAGACATCACTGAATTGTTTTTTCAAGAGGGTAGATGGAATTGTTCAGCAGGAAACCAGAACCTGTGCCATCAACGTCAGGCATGAGTGAAATGGAAGCTTGTCTTCCTTCTGCTACTGCTGACACTCTTTTGGCTCTACCATCACCCACCTTCTTTCCCTCCTCCAGTCAGTAACTATTCTTACTTGTTCACTTGATGCCAGCTGCTGTATGCCAGCTGTTGAACTGTATGGTACTACTGTACTTTTCAAGGTACTGTACTGTAAGATCAAAAATGTTTTTTTGTATTTGTTTTTTATGTATAATTTGTGTGAAAAGTATTATAAACCTATTGCAGTACAGTACTATATTGCCAATTGTGTTAGTTGGGTACCTAGGCTAGCATTGTTGTATTGTGAACAAATTGGACTTACAAACACACTCTCTGAACAGCACTCATTCATATGCAGGGGATTTACTGTAACTGAAAATAAACAATATAGATACAAACATTCAGACCATAGCATCTGTCTCATTAATTGTTATCAATTTTATAGGTTGTGTAGAGATAGCTCTCTGTTTCAGTTTGCATTTTTTTGAAGATTACTCAGTTGGGCATCTTTTGAAGATTACTCAGTTGGGCATCTTTATGCTTAATTTGGTCATTTACATATATTTGTTTATGAAGTGCCAATTCACATTCTTGTCTTTTAAAATATTTTACTACCGGATTATCAATGTTCTTTATATATTCAGGGTGCATGTGATTTGCCAGATAAAAGTATTGCAGATTTTTTTCTCCTAGCCTGTGGCTTTCATTTTTATTTGTATAATTGCGTCTTTCTAAGAGCAAATGCTTTTGAATTTGATGAAGTCTTTTTATGCTTATATCTGTGATCCATTTTAAATTCATTTTTCTGTTTGGTATTAGATGAACATTGAAGATAATTTATCCTAAACTGACATCTAGTTGTTTCTGTACCCGCTATTGAAAAGATTCTTACCTAATGAATTACCTTGATATCTTTTTCTTTGTTTCAATAGCTTTAGGGAGTACAGTTAGTTTTTGGTTTTGTGGTTGCATTGTATGGAGGTGAAGAAGTCTGGGCTTTAAGTGTACATTGTACCTGATATGTGATTTTTTGTTCCTCTATCCCGTCTCCTTCCCCTTCTAAGTCTCCAATTAACATTATATCATTCTCTATGTCTCTGCAGACCCTTAATTTTGTTCCGACTTATAAGTGAGAACATGCAGTTTTGGTTTTCTGTCCCTGTGTGCGTTCATTTAGAATCATGTCCCCCAATTCAAATCAAGTTACTGCAGATGACAGTATTTCATTATTTTAGACGGCTGAAGAGTATTCCAGTATATATATGACATTTTCATTATCCACTGATCGATTATGGGCATTTAAGTTGAATCCATATCTTTGCAATTGTGAATTGTGCTGCCATGAACATGTGGGTACAGGTCTTTTTTTATAGAATGACTTGTGTTCCTTTGGATAGACAGCTAATAGTGGGATTTCTGGATTAAATGGTAGATCTACTTTTAGTTCTTTGAGAAATCTCCAAACAATTTCCATAGAGGTTGTACTAATCTCACCGACAGTGTATTAATGTTCCCTTTTCTCTGCTCCATGCCAACATCTATTGTTTTTTGATTTTTTAAATAATGGTCACTCTGGTGTAAGGCGGTATCTCATTGTGATTTTAATTTGCATTTCCCTGATGATTAGTGATGTTAAGCATTTGAGAGATGTCTGTTTATGTCATTTACCTACTTTTTAACGGGGCTATTTGCTTCTTTCTTGTGACTTGTTTGAGGTTTTTATAGATTTGGAGTATAGTTTGTGAATATCTTCTCCCATTCTGTAGATTGCCTATTTGCTCTGTTGATTATTTATTTGGTTGTGCAGAAGCTTTTTAGTTTAATTAAGTCTCACTGATTTATTTTGTTTTAGTTGCATTTACTTTTGGGGTTTTAGCCACAAGTTCTTTGCCTATGTCTGTAAGAGTTTTTTCCTAGGTTTTTTTCTAGGATTTTTGTGGTTTCAAGTTTGACATTAAAGTCTTTAATCCATCTTGAGTTAATTTTTGTATATGGGGAGAGATAGGGTTCAAGTTTCATTTTTCTATCCAATTTTCCCATCACCACTTGTTGAATAAGGGTGTCCTTTCCCCAATTATGTTTTTGTCTGCTTTGTCAAAGATCAGTTGGTGTAGGTATTTGGGTTTCTTTCTGGATTCTGTTTTGGTTACTAAAGCCTTGTAGTATAATTTGAAGTCAGACAATGTGATGTGTGATGCCTCCAGCTTTTTTTTGTTTATTTATTTTTGCTAAGAATTGTTTTTGCTATTCTGGCTCATTTTTGGTTTTATATAAACTTTAGAATTGTTTCTAATTCTGTGAAAAATGACATCGGTAGTTTGATAGAGATTGTGTTGAATCTGTAGATTACTCTGGATAATATGGTCATTTTAATAATATTGATTTTTCCTATTTATGAGCATGGGATCTTTCTCCATTTGCTTGTGTTCTCTACAATTTCTTTTATCACCGTTTCGTAGTTCTCCTTGTAGAGATTTATCACCTCCTTGATTAAGTATATTTCTAGGTATTTTAGTTTTTTGGCTGTTATTTTAAGTAGGATTGAGCTCTTGATTTGATTCTCAGCTTGGTTGCTACTGATGTATAGCAGTGCTGCTGATATGTGTGTGTTGGTTTTGCATCTTGAAACTTTACTGAATTTATTTATCAAGTCCAGAAGTCTTTTGGAGGAGTCTTTGGTGTCTTTAGATATAAGGCCATAGTGTCAGCATACAGACACAGTTTGATTTCTTCTTTTTCAATTTGGATACCCTCTGTTTATTTATTTATTGCCTGATTACTCTGGCTAGTACTTCCAGTTCTATGTTGAATAGAAGTGGTGAAAGTGGGCATCTTTGCCTTGTTTCAATTCTGAGAAGAATATGTTCAACTTTTCTTTATTTAAGATGACATTGACTGTGGGTTTGTCTTATATGGCTTAATTATTTTGAGGAATGTTCATTTTATGTCTATTTTGAAAATAATTTTTATCATAAAGGGATACTGGATTTTATTAAATGTTTTTTCTGTGTCTATTGACATGATTGTGTGGTTTTTGTTTTTAATTCTGTTAGTACAGTAGATCATGTTATTTGACTTGTGTATGTTAAATCCTCCTTGTTTCCCAGTGGTGAAACTCATTTTGTTGTGACGAATTATTTTTTTAAATGTACTATTGTATTTGGGTTAGAATGAGTTAGGGAGATTTACTTCCTTTTTAATCTTATGGGAGAGCTTCAGCAAAATTGGTATACATTTTTATCTGAAAGTCTGGTAGAATTTGGTTA
This sequence comes from Carlito syrichta, assembly GCF_000164805.1. NCBI lineage: Eukaryota > Metazoa > Chordata > Mammalia > Primates > Tarsiidae > Carlito > Carlito syrichta. The sequence continues at coordinate 363,175 of NW_007259913.1, forward strand.
TGAATTCATCACATCCTGAACCCTTTTGGGGGAGACTTTTAATTACTCTTTCAATTTTGCTGCTCATTATTGATCTGTTCAGGGTTTCTCTTTCTTCTTGATTCAAGGTTGGGGTGTTGTATGTTTCCAAGAATTTATCTATTTCTTCTAGACTGTCCAGTTTGTTTGTATAGAGATGTTCATAATAGTCTTGGGTAATCTTTTCAATTTCCCTCATATCAGTTGTAATGTCTCCATTTTCATTTCTGGTCAAGCTAATTTGAATCTTCTCTTTTCATTTCTTAATCTAGCTAGTAGTCTATCAATTTTGTTTATCTTTTCAAAGAACCAATTTTTTGTTTCACTGATTGATTGTGTTTTTAATTTGAATTTCATGTAGTTCTGTTCTAATTTTCATTATTTCTTATTTTTGCTAGCTTTGGGTTTGGATTGTTTATATTTTTCTAGTTCTTTGAGGTGTGAAGTTAGTTTGTTGATATGTGATCTTTCAGTCTTATTAATGTAGGCTTTAAGCACTATACATTTTCCTCTCAGCACAACTTTGACTGTGGCCAGAGATTTTACTAATTTTTCTCATTTTTGTTATTTATTTCAAGGGATCTAAAAATGTTCATCTTTATTTCTCTGTTGACCCAAGGATCATTGAGGATATTATTTAACTTCCATGTTTTTGCTTGTTTTTTGTGATTTCTTCTTGGAGTTAATTTCTAGTTTTATTCCACTGTCATCTGAGAAAATGCTTGATATGATTTTGATGTTTTTTAGTTTATTGAGACATAACTTGTGGCCTATTATATGACCTATCTTGGAGAATGTTCTTTGTACTGATGAGAAAAATGTATATTCTATAGTTTTGTGGTGGAATATTCTGTAGATGTCTGTTAATTCCATTTTCTCTAGGGTCCAGCTTAACACCAATGTTTCTTTATTTACTTTCTGCCTTGATGATATGCCTATTGTTGTAGTGGAAAGTTGTAGCCTTCCACTCTTATGGTATTGTTCTCTCACTCTCTCGATCTAGTAGCATTTGTTTTATAAAGCCGGGAGCTCTGGTGTTAGGTTCTTATGTATTTAAAATTGTTATGTTTTCTTGTAGAATTAATCCCTTTATCATTATATAGTAACCATCTTTGTCCTTTTTTTAACTCTTATCAAAGTCTGTTTCAGCTGATATGAGAATGCCTACTATTGCTCATTTTTGGATTCTGTTTGTATGGAACATTTTTTCCCCATCACTTTACCTTGAGTCTATAGGAGTCTTTGGGTGTTAAGTGGACCTCCTGAAGTCAGCAGATGTTTCAGTTGTGTTTGTTATCCATTCTGCCAGGCTGTATATATTTAGTGGGGATTGAGATCATTTATGTTCAGAGTTAATAGTGATATGTAAGGTTCTATTCCACTCTTCATACTGGTTGTTATCTGGTTGCTTTGCTTATTTTTTTCTCTATTGTGTTGATGTTCCATAAGGCTTGTGAACTTTATGATTTCTGGCATTTTTCTACTGGTGTATTTCAAACTTTTGTTTCAGTATTTAAAACTCCTTTGAGTATATCTTGAGTCTAGTGGTGACAAATTCTCTCCGCATTTGTCTGCAAAGGACTTCATTTCTCCTTCATTTTTAAAACTTACTTTTGTGGTGTACAAAATCCTTGACTGTTTCTCTGTTTGAGGAAATTTAAGATGGGGCCCTAATCCCTTCTGGCTTGTAGGGTTTCTTCTGAGAAATTGGCTGTTAGTCTGATAGGGTTACCTTTGTAAATTATTGGATGTTTTTATCTCACTGCTCTTAAAACTATTTGCTTTCTGTTAACTTTGCATAACTGGATTATTACATGCTGAGGGGATGACCTTTTTGCAGCGAATCTTCTGGTGATTCTTTGGGTTTGTTGTATCTTGAAGTTTAGATCTCTGGCAAGGCTAGAGAAGTTTTCCTCCATTATTCCCTCAAATAGGTTTCCAAACATTTTGGCGTCTTTTTTTTCCTCAAGAACACCCATGATTCTTAAGCTTAGACATTTTACATAATTTCACATTTATTGGAGGCTTTGTTTCACTCTCTTGATTCTTTTTTCTTTACTGTTGTCTGATTGGGTTAATTTGAAAGCCTTGTCTTCAAGTTCTGAGATTCTTTCTTCTGCTTTCTCTAGTCTACTATTAAAACTTTTCACTACATATTGTACTTCCCTAAATGATTCTTTCATTTCCAGAAATTCGACTTGGTTTTTCAAAAGTGTGTATCTCTTTGGAGAATTTTTCTTTAATGTCCTGAATTTTTTTTTTTTTTTAATTTCTTGATGTTAGCTTTCAACTTTTTCTGAAGATCCTTGTGCAATTTTATAATCAATCTTTTGAATTCTATGTCTAGAATTTCAAAGATTTCATTTGGTTAAGGTCCACTGCTGAAGAGTTACTATGGTGTTTTGGGGGTATTGGAGAACTTTATTTTTTTCATATCATCAGAATTATTTTTCTGGTTCCTTTGTATTTAGGTAGACTATTTCTTCTTATTTGAGGTTGGTAGGGGGCTGATGCAAATACTGAAGGGTTCCTTTGGTTATATAGGTTTGGTGAGTTTCTCAATTGCCAGCTCTGGCAGTCCTGTGCTGGGTACCTGCACTGTCTCAGGGCATCTTGAGTGACTGGAGTGGCTTGAAAAGTGGTGTTAGCTGGAGTCTGGGATCAGATCTTCCTTCCTGTGAGGGATTATATCAGATATGATGGGCTGTGCTGTTGACCTCTGGCCAGGAGTTGGCACTGTGGAAGAAAGCAAGATGTGATGGCAGCTATGGGGTTTCTCCTTGGTGAGTGTTGTTCCAAGGAAGTACCCAGACAGTATAGGTGGAGAGAGGGTCTCTGGGAATTACCAAAGTTCTCTGTTTCGAGTCTTTAAGGGGCGAATGGAGGGAGGTTCAAGCACCTCACCTATGTGCACTCTTGGCTACCCCAGTGGAGATTAGGAGGGAGTCCCTGGCCACTAGTATAAGGGGTTTATGTGGAGAGTAAGAGGTTGCTATGTCAATGAGTCCCACCTAGTTCCCTGTCTTACCCTCAGGCAGTCTGCCTTCTGAATACCAAAATGCAGCCAGCCTCAGGGCCTCAGGTGCTTTTATGGAAGCCTACCCCAGCTAGAAACATCTGTCATTGTGGAGTTTGCACTTGGGAATTGTTCTCTTCCAGGCCTGCTAGAAAGCAACCACCAGCAAAGCTTAAGTTATTAGAGCTGTTCAGGGATTTTTTCCCCCTGCATCCACTCCATGTGGGTTTCCACAGGGCATGGCTATGGATAAGTCAGTTTTCTGTGAGAGACTAGAATCCCACAAAGCTCATTGGGTCCTCCAAGTCCACAGCAGGAGCACAGAACTCTTGAATTTCCCTCACTCATTTTCCCCACTGAATCAGGAGGCTGGTGGTGGTCTGTTTCATAATGCAGAGAAGACTCTGACTAGTTTTAGTCCCGATCGATTGATTTTACACTATTCGATTTTACACTTCTTTACACTATTCGATTAATATCATTTCTTTGGAAAGTAATGGGGTCACGTTACTAGTCCTGTTCTCTGGGTGCTGAGGAAATTTTATATTGGTTTACTTCATAGGAGGAACACACTGTAGCTGCTGCTCATCAGCATTTTTTTATTAAAATCAATTCATTATGTATGTGTGGATTTATTGTAGGTTTTCTATTTTTCTATTCTTACCTTCAAGACAACACTGTCTACTGTAGATTATAGTAAATTGTAAAATCAGATAGTGTAAATGTCTTTCTTCTTTTTAAAAATTGTTTTGGGTATTCTATGCTCTTTACATTTTAATACAAATTTTAGAATTTTATTCATTTTTTACTTTTTAACTCCAAGTTATTTACATGATTTTATTTGGGATTCTGTTGAATCTATACATTAATTTTGGGGAAGTTGATCTTTAACAAGATTAATTTTTCAAATACACAACATGGTATATCTCACCACTTAGGATATCTTTAATTTCTCAAATAAAAGTTTTATAGTTTTCAGTGTTTGAATTTTGCTCATAAGTTGTTAAAGTTTTCCTGAAGTGTTCTTTTTAATGTGGTAAATACTTCATAATACATTGTTATTATTTTAGCTTTAACCAATTTTCTTTAACAAAATTTTTATTGTGATAAACTACACATAACAAAATTTTACTGTCTTAATCATTTAGTGTACATTTCACTAGTATTAGTATGTTCACATTGCTGTGTAAAGGATATCCAGAACTTTTTCATATTGCCAAATTGAAGCTCTATACCCCTTAAACAACAACTACTCATTTCTCTCTTCTTCTAGCCCATGGCAATGATATCCTACTTTCTTTTTCTATAAATTTGATTATGTTAGATACCTCATATAAGTGAAATCATACAGCACTTATCTTTTGTATGACTTGCTTATTTTGCTTAGCATAATGTCTCAAGGTTCATTCATGTTGTAGCATGTGACTTTATTTTTATTTATTTATTTATTTATTTATTTATTTTTTTTTTTTTTTTGAGTTGGAGTCTCACTCTGTCGCCCAGACTGGAGTGCAGTGGCACGCTCCCAGCCACTACAGCCTTGACCTGCTGGGCTCTGGTGATCCTCCAGCCTCAACCTTCCAAGTAGCTGGAACTACAGGGGTGCACTACCACGCCCAGCTTGTTTTTTTGATTTATTATAGAGATGAGGTCTCGCCAAGTTGCCCAGGCATGTCTCGAACCCGTGGGCTCAGGCAATTCACTCACCTCAACCTCCCAAAGTGCAGGATTACAGGCTGAGCCACCGAGCCTGGCCAGCATGTGACTTTAAAAGGACTTCCTTCCTTTTACAGATTGAATAATATTCCATTATATATGTGTATATGTGTGTGTGTGTGTGTGTGTGTGTGTATATATATATATATATATATATATATATATATATATATACCATATTTTATTTATTCATTTACTCATTGATGGACCTCTGCGTTGTTCACTTCTTGGTCTTTGTGTAATACTGCAATAAATATGAGTGTGCAAATATCTGTTGAGTATTTTGCTTTAAATTATTTATGATAAGTACCTGGAAGTGGGATTGCTGGATCATAGCAGTCAATTAACTTTTAAGGAAATTTTTTTAAATAAAAAAGAAAATATTTAATATTTCTCCACATATTTACCATTTTTGACACTTTTCATTTCTTTGTATAAATTCTAGTCTTCATTGAATATTATTTTCTCCTGCCTTAAGAAGTTCTTCTACTACTTCATGTTGTGTATATCTGCTGAAAATAAATTTTCTAAGTTTTTATTTATCTGAAATATCTTAGTCTTGCATTCATTTTTTAAAAGATACTTTTGCAGGGGAAGGTCAAGATGCTGACCAGAGGCAGCTGGTGAGTGCCTTTCTCACCCAAAGGGTCTGAAAACGTGATTAAATATTGGCTTTTCAGAGGACCATCTGGAAACCCATACTGAAATTTACCAGAAAGACAACTGGGGCCATTGGAGGCAAAGAAAACCAAATCCTAGCTACCTTCAGATTTGGCCCCAGCATGGAACCACGAGAAGACCTCCTACAAAAGGAAGAGGTGATAGAGGCACCACGCAGGTCCATCTAGAGCATGGGGGGGCTCTTGTTCCCTGTGCAGTCCAGTGCTGGCTGCCACCATCCCACCACAGAAGGACCCCGCCCCCAGGTCACAAGCTGCTGCCATAGACTGCCATGTGGGTGCTCCTCCTTCCCTCTCTGGCCCCTAACCAAGGAATCCTTCCTCTTCAGAGGTGTCCCTCTCATTGTGCCTGTCCTTAACTCAATAGAGAAAACTTTAGTGTGGTTTGATCCCAGAAGACCCTGGTCTGCGGGCGGTGGGGATAGCCCTCCTTCAGCCCCGCCATCACTGTATTGCCTTTTCTATGGAACAGCAAGGGAACTAGAAAGCAGAGCACCTATGGGACTACTAGTTGGGCAGGATCCTGGCTGCCCATAATGAGCTAGAGAAAAGTCCCTGCCCAGGCTAGAAAAAGCTGCCTGATCACTTGGAGAGTGCTGAGTTGGGAGGGTTTCTCCCAGCTGTCTGCCAGTGCTGCTGATGGGGCCCCACCCACATACAAGCAGCAAAGGGAAGTCCTGGACTTCCATCCAGGCAGGACCCCTGCACCTGTACCTGAGTGCAAAGAAGTCCCCTGCCCAGGAGAGAAAAAGTTATCTGACCCCTGTCTAAATGAAACTAAACACTTGGAAATGAAGAATTCGCTCTAGGAATTTCAAAACACAGTTACAAGCCTTAATAGCAGAAGAAAACATTTCAGAGCTTGATGATCGATCCTTTGAATTAAGCCAGTCTGAAAAAAATGAAGAAAACAGGATTTTTAGAAATGAATAAAATTGTTGAAAGATATGGGATTATGTAAAGAGATCATCATCTATGGCTAATCAACATTCTTGAGTGAGAAGGGGAAGATAGAACAGCTTGGAACCAGATTTTCAATATATTATCCAAGAAAACTTGTTGTATTTTGCTAGATACAGGAAATTCAGACAAGTTTTGTGAGGTACTATACAAGATGACCATCCCAAGGAACATAATTATCAGACTTTTCAAGGTCGACATAAAAGAAAAAAATCTTAAAGACCACTATAGACAAGGGATTGACCATTTACCAAGGGAGACCCATCAGAATAGCAGCAGACCTCTCAGCAGAAACCTTAAAAAGACTGAAAAGAATGTGGGCCCATTTTTAGCATTCTTTAAAAAGAAGCAATGCCAGCTAAGAATTTCTTACTTCCCCAGACAAGCAAGCACTTGTGTCACCTCCATACCAACCTTATAATAGATGCTTAAGGGTATTCTAAACATGGAAATAAAAGAACAATACCACCCCTCAAAAAAGTACACGTAACCACACAACTTACAGACCACACAATTCAACCACAAAACTTAAAACAGAAAGCAGTTTTAGAAAACAATATGATACGAGCAAACTTTTACATATCCATAACTAATTTGAATATTAACAGCCTGAACATGCCATTTAAAAAATTCAGAGAGGCAAATTAGATTTCCTGAAAAGCAATTATTCTGCTGCCTCTAGGAAACCAATTTCACTTCAAATGACTTTCATAGGCTCAAGGTAAGGGGATGAAGAAAGATCTTCTGTGAAAATGGAAAAAAAAGAGCAGGGTTGCTATTCTTATAGCAGATAAATTAAACTTTAAGCCAATAAAGGTAAAAAAGGACAATTAAGGGCACTACATGATGATAAAAGGTTTAATTCAACAGCAAGAACTATCCATCCAAAATGTATACACAACCAATACAGAATGACCCAGATTTATAAAACGATTGCTATTTAATTTAAAAGAGGGCGAAGAGAGCCATACGGTAATTGTGGGTGACTTCAATGCCTTGCTAGCAGTTTTAGATAGATCACTGAGGTAGAAAACTAGCAATGAAATCTGGAACTTAAATTTGACACTTGACCAGTTAAATCTAATAAACATCTGCAGAACATTTACCCCAAAAACACATAAAGTCTTCTTACCCACACATGCAACAGTCTAAGATTGACTACATACATAAAATGAACAGTGGAATAAAATAAATATCAACATGAAGAGGAATTATTAAAAACACAAAAATATGTGGACATGAAGTGATGTGCTCCTGAACAATTTTGTAGTAAATACTAAATTAAAGATAGAAATAAAAAGATTCAAAGAAACAAATGAAAATGAGGACATAACATACACAAAACTCTGGGATGCCATTAAAACAGTACGGAGAAGGAAAATTATAACATTACATAACTACATCAAAAAATAGATCTCGGGTAAACAGAGTAATGTCACACCTATGGGAACTAGTAAGACAAGAATAAACTAAACCCAAAGCTAGCAGACAAAAAAGAAATAGCCAAAAGCAGAGAACTAAATTACATAGAGATAAGAGAAAGAAAGAAAGAAGAAAGAAAGAAAGAAAATGAAAAGGATCAATAAGTTAAAAAGCTAGTTTGTTGAAAGAATAAACAAGATAAACAGACCCCTGACCAGATTAAGAGAGAGAGAGAGTCTGAGAGAGAGAGAGAGAGAGAGAGAGAGAGAGAGAGAGAGAGAGAGAGAGAGAGAAGCAAGGAGGGAGGGAGGGAAGGAGAGAGAGAAGGAAGGAGAGAGGGAGAGAGAATCTGAATGAATACATTTAGAAGTAAACAAAAGCAACAGTATGAGGTGTGACAATTAAGTTCACAAACTCATCCTAGAAAAAAATGCTACATACTTAATTGTTGAATATTACTATGATCATCTTCAAAATACTCCCCTTGGGAAGCTATGCACCAATGCTAGTGTCTAGTCTACCCATCAAAGCAATTTTGGAGCTCTTTCCTGGAATGGCTATTAGATCTGTTGTTGTTTTACCCTTGATATCCTGAGTGTCATCAAAATATCTTCCTTTAATCTCTGTTTAATGAAAATAGTCATTGGGGACCAGATCAGGTGAGTAGAAGGGGTGTTCCAATACAGTTATTTTGTTTAATGGCTAAAAATTTCCTCACAGATAGTGCTGTGTGAGCTGGTGCATTGTTGTGATGCAAGAGCTCCTTTGGAGCCATTTTTGCACACACTTTTCTCGTGCCAAAATTTTCACTTAAGATTTTCCTGTTTCTCTATTGATGTTTATTTGGTCTGCTATGCTTTTCACAGTCAGTGTTGACTTTGATTTACAATTTGACAAATATTTGCAATGTTTTAGTCAGTTCTGCTCATTACTGGCCATCTTGACCTCTCCCCATCAGTGACACTTTCTCTCTCTTCAGAAAAACATTTAATCCATTTGTACACTGCCATTTTCTCCATGGCATTATCCCCATAAACTTGCACTATCATGCCCCTGATTTTACTTCCACTCTTGCCAAGGTTAACTAGAAATGTTTGTTCATTGCTCTAATTCAAACTCTAACATTCTCATAACAACAGCTCTGATGACCATTCCAGAAAAAGAGTTCCAAAATTGCTTTAATAGGTGGATTAGACTCTAGTGTCAGTGCATAGCTTCCCACAGGGAATACTTTGAAGGTGACTGTAGTGATATTCAGCAGTGAGGTATGTAGCACTTTTTCTAGGGTGAGTCCATAAACTTAATGGTCAGACTTTGCACAAGCGAACCTGAAGAAATACAAGAGATTATCAGAGATTGTTATAAATACCTGCATGTATATGTGTAAGATAGAAAATCTAGAGGAAATGTGGACATTCCTGGGAATGTACATCTTCCCAATATTGAAACAAGAAGAAATTAAAATCCTAAACAGACCAATAACAAGCCAAGAAAGTGATTCAGTAATAATGATTTTTAAAAACTTACTAAATAGCTCCAAGCCACATGGATTTATTGCTGAATTCTGCCAGATATAAAAGAAATAGTTGGTAGCAACTCTACTAAAAGTGTTTCAAGCAATTAAGAAGAAAGGGTGCCTCTCATCTCATTCTGCAAAGCCAATATTATCCTGATACCAAAAAAATGGCAATGTCACAATAAAAAATAAATACTGCCAGTCTGATATCCTTGATGGATATAGATGCAAATAGTCTCAAGAAAATACTAGCAATACATCCAACACCACATTACCAGGATAATTAATCACAACCAGTTGGTCTTTATTCCTGAGATTCAAGGCTGGTTCAACACATGCAAATCAATAAATGTAATCCACTGCATAAACAGAAGGAAATCCAAAAATCACAGAATTATCTCAATAGATGCAGAAAAGATATTTGATAAAATCCAACCTTTCTTTCCTTCAACCCTTCATGATAAATTCCCTCAATTGTCTAGGAATCAAAGAATCATTTCTCAAAATAATAAGGACCATTTATGACAAACCCACAACTAACATCATATGTAACAGACAAAAGCTAGAAGCATTCCTCTTACAAACTGGAATAAGACAAAGATGCTCACATTCACCACTCTTATTTAACATAGTACTGGAAGTCCTAGCTAGAGCAATTGGGGAAGAGATAGAAATAAGAGGTATCCAAATAGAAAAAGAAGTTAAAGTATCTTGTAAATGGCATGATTCTGTGCCTATAAAACCCAAAAGTTTCCAGTAAAACACTTTAGCACTGATAAATGACTTCAGTAGTCTTCAGATACAAAATCAGCACTCAGAAATGGTTGCATTTGTATACATCAACAACATACAGACTGAAAACAAAATTAAAAGCACAATCCTGTTCACAATAGCCACACACAAAAAATAAAATACCCTGAACACATCTAAATAAAAGAGGTGAAGGGTATCTACAATGAGAACTACAAAACACTACTGAAATAGATAGAAGATGATACAGACATATGGAAGGATATCCCATGTTTATGAACTGGAAGAATCAATATCATTAAGATGTACATACTACACTAAGCAATCTACAGATTCAACACAATTCCTATCAAACTACCAGCATCATTTTCACACATCTAGAAAAGATAATACATAAATTAATATAGAAGCAAAAAGGAGCTCAAATATCCAAGCAATCTTAAGCATAAAAAAAACCCAAATAAAAAACAAATAAACAAAAAACTAAACTAAACTAAAAAAACTGGAGGTATCACACTTTCAGTTTTCAAACTTTACTATGAGGCTACAGTAACCCCAAACACCATAGTACTGGTACAAAAATAGATACATAGACAAATGGAACAGGATAGGGAACTTGGAAATAACCACCCACCTTCAGCTAACTCATCACTGAAAAAACCATTAATAACAATCATTGGGGAAAGGAGACCATATTTAGCAGATGGTACTGGGAAAACTGTCTAACCACATGTAGAAGAATGAAACTGAACCCTCTACCTATCACCATATAAAAAAATTCACTCAAAATGGATCAAGGACTTAGATGTAAAACCTCAAGCTATAAAAATCTTAGACAAAACTTAGGGAACACCTTCCTGGACATTGGAGTAGGCAATTAATTCATGGCCAAGTCCTCAAAAGCAAATGTAGCAAAAGCTAAGATTGACAAGTGGGAACTTATCAAGCTAAAAAGTTTTATACAGCAAAAGAAAACATCAAGAGAGTAAAGAGGCAACTCACAGAATGAGAAAAAATATTTTCAAGCTATGCATCCGACAAAGGTCTAACATCCAGGATCCACAAGGAACTCAAAAAAATCAACAGAAAAAAAATCACATTAGAAAATGGGCAAAAAATGGACATAAATTTTTCAAAAAGACACTCAAGCTGCAAACAAGCATATGAAAAATGCTTAGCTTCACTATTCATCAGAGAAATGCAAATCAAAACTACAATGAGGTAGCATCTAACACCGGTCAGGATAGCTATCATTAAAAAGTAAACAAACAAACAAACAAACAAACAAACAAAAAACAGGTGTCGGTAAGACTATGGAGAAAACGGAACACATCTACACTGTTGGTGGGAATGTGAGCTGCTTCAACCTTTGTGGAAATCAGTGTAGCACTTTCTCAAAGAACTAAAAATTGAGCTACCAGACGATCCAGCTATCCCACTTCTGAGACTATACCCAGAGAAACATAAATCACTGTTCCAAAAGATACCTGTATGTGGATGTTTATGGCAGCATTATTCACAATCACAAAAACATAGAACCAACCCAGATGCCCATCAAAAGTGGACCAGATAAAGAAAATGTGGTATATATACAAAACAGAATACTACACAGCCATATAGAAAGACAAAGTTTTGGCCTTCATGGCAACGTGGATGCAGTTGGGAGACCATCATACTAAGTGAACTATCACAGAAACAGAACTGAATACCACGTGTTCTCACTTGTAAGTCAGCCATGAACACTAGTCGCATGAGTACAAGGGTGGGACCAGCAGTCACTGGATACTGCTAGGGAAGGGAGGGAGGGAGAAATATGGGGGGGTCCACGACAACACAAAGGGTACTTGGTCTGCTAGTAGGGGAGGGCCACCTAGAAGCCCAAACTTTGCCTGCATGCAACTTACTTGTACCCCACAACTCTATAATTAATAAAATAAATTATAAAACATTAAAAAAATTAAAAAGTAGGAGAAGGACATGGATAGCTACTTCTCAAAGGAAAGGAAGACATACAAGTTGTCAACAAACATGAAAAAATGCTCAACATCATTAATCACCGGAGAAATGCAAATGAAAGCTACAATAACATACCATCTTACACTTGTCAGAATGGCAATTATTGGTATTATTTTTTAATTTTTAATTTTAAAGATGTAGGGTACAATTCAGGGTTAGGTATACAAATGTTCATTATGCAGCTACCCTTGTTGATGAGGTGTCCCCGCCCCCTCTCCGGCCCTAGCAGTTTCTCACTTCTGCCAATTCTTTTCTTATAGTGTTATGATAATTGTTTAAGGTCTGCTTATGAATGAGAACATGTGGTACTCAGTTTTTTGTTTCTGTGATAGATCATTGAGTATGATAGATTCTAAATCCATCCAAGTTGCTGCGAAGTTCATATGTTTGTCCTTCTTTATGACTGCATAATATTCCTTTGTGTATATGTACCACATTTTTCAATCCAGTCTAGCTTCAATGGGCAGCATGGTTGGTTTCATGTTTTTGCTATTGTGAATAGTGCTGCAATAAACATGTGTGTGCAGGTATCTTTTTTGTAGAATGATGTGAGTTCCTTTGGGTATATGCCCAAAAGGGGGATTGCTGGGTCAAGAACGGCAATTATTAAAAGGTTGAAAAATGAAAGATGTTGGCAAGCCTGAAGGGAAAAAGGAATACTCCTACAGTGTTGGTAGCAACATAAGTTAGTTTAACCTCTGTGGAAAGCAGTTTGGAGATTTCTCATAGAACTAAAAATAAATTTACCATTAGATCACCAACTCCACTACTTGGTACAAACCCAAAGGAGCATAAATCATCTTACCCAAAAGATATTGCATTTGTATGTTTATTGTGGCACTATTCACAATAACAAAAACACAGAACCAACCCAGGTGCCTGTCAATGGTGGACTGGATAGAGAAAATGTGGTACATAACACCATGGTATACTGTGCAGTCATAAAAGAGGAAACATGTTATTTGCAGCAAAATGGGTGCAGCTGAAGGTCATTATTTTAAGCAAAACAAAAAACTTACTTTAAGTAAAAAAAAAAAACAAAAACTTATTTTAAGCAAAACAAAAAACTTATTTTAAGCAAAAAAAAAAAAAAAAATACACATTTTGTAGCTCATAAGTGGGAGCCAAACACTGAGCACACATGGGCACAGGATGCTAACAACAGATACTGGGGACAACTAAAACAGGGAGAGAAGGAGGGGAAACAAAGTTTGAGAAACCATCCATCAGGTACCACACACACCACTGGGGTGTGGGGGAGGCTCATTAGAACCCCAAACATAAACCATCACACCATTTACCTATGTAACAAATCTTCACATGTACCCCTTTAATCTAAAATAAAATAAATTTTAAACAAACTTTTACATATAGAATTCTAGGTCGATGTGTTCTACCTTTTCTTCTTAGAATGAACTGTCAGTAGCTATTCTTACCTGTTTCCCTAGTTACCCTATAAAATGTGGAAGGGGCCTATACAAGGATGTGAGTACCAGGAAGTGAGACTCATTGGAAGTTTTCTTGGAGGCTGATTACGAACATCCATTTTTGGTTCCCAAAGAGCTACATCCTCACCACATGCAAAATACAATCATGCCCTGCTAAGGTCCCCAAATATTTCATCCATTGCAACATTAACTTGAGATCCAGAATCCTATTATGTAAATGAGATCTAAGTGTAAATGTGTTCCTTCAAACGTGACTCCTTGAGGACAGCTCCTCTGGTACACTTCTTCTTTATCTGAACTAAAGAGTAATTATCTGAGCCAAACACACCCAACATACTGTAGCAGGACAAGCATAGAATATTTACTATAGACCCTTCTGTTAAAAATAAAAATTTTGCCCTTCTGGCAAAACTGGAGACAGGTCAAAGTCACTATTTGTAGAAGTTCTAAAATCTAGCAAGGCAGTAGTTGACTGTTATTTGATTAAGACTCAAAGCCTAGAAATAATGTTATATCCCTTAGATTTACCCTCTGGGCTCTTGGTTTTGTCTTCAGAATAGTTCTTCCTATTCAATGAATGGTAGCTTGTATTTGCCTAGAGTATTTTTTTTTGCCAGATTTCTGCCGTTTTAGCAGTACAAAGACCTCTCTATTCACTTTGTACTGTTTCTGTGTCTTCCAGTCCACAAAAAAATTTCGTAAGACCATAAGGATGATCAAAGAACAAGATTGACTTAATATATCAAAACAATCAGCTGTATTTATAGCTGAATTAGGGGAGAGTCATAATTCTCAAGAACAGTCTTGATGAACAAATTAAATTGTTGAGCTTATATAGAGATGTCTGAAGGATTTGTGTTGAGACATGCTAATTACAAAGGCAGGAGTTACCTTTAACGTTAGAAGTTTATTTTGCAATGGTTATAAAAGACTGTTCCCTAAAGTGAGGTTTCGATCAGTGATTAGACAGATTTAAAACAAGTTCTAGAATTATTTGTTACTACAGATTTCATTTTCAAACTAAGTTTTAAAGCATTTCAAATTCAAAACTTCAACGATTCTAACCTTTCTATTGTTAGCAGTTCTATTTATGTTCCTTTACTATCTTATCTTTTTAAAATTATATCCTTTCCCTCATGCCCCCAGGCAAGTTTCCTTAAATTCATAATATTTTGAAACTGTGTTTGTACACTTTTTTTCCCAGCTCTCTCTATTTTCTTACCTACTCTCTTATGAAATAAACAAAATTCATAGTAAATCCTTTATTTCTTTGGTTTCTAAGTAGCTCAGTCCATGATCCATCTAATTCAGGTCTGAAATAAATTTAGGTGTGTCTGTGGGTAACTAGATTCTATTTCGAAAGATAAATATACTACAGCACTTTGCTTGAGAATAAAAATGTGATACGTTGATCACATATTTCTAAAGTGTTTGGTACAGATATAATATAGGCCAGAAAACCAATACAAAGAAATAAGAACATGGGTTACCAAACTTTTCTGTGAATGACTGAATTATAAATATTTTAGACTTTGCAGGCCAAGAGAAAAAAAATCTAGGATAGTATATAAGTATTTATATAATGATAAAGAAAGTGATTCATATTTTTATTGATGAAATTTTAAACATAATCATGATAATTTAGTTAACATTTTTGTGATTTTTTTTTTTTTTGAGTTGGAGTCTCACTCTGTCACCCAGACTGGAGTGCAGTGGTCACTCCCGGCCACTGCAGCCTCAACCTGCTGGGCTCCGACTATCCTTATGCCTCAGCCTTCCAAGTAGTCGCAATTACAGGCATGCACTACCATGCCCGGCTGATTTTTTGATTTATTGTAGAGATGAGGGCTTGCCAAGTTGCCCAGGTGGGTCTCGAACCCGTGGGCTCAGGCAATCCACTCACCTCAGCCTCCCAAAGTGCAGGATTACAGGCTAAGCCACCGAGCCCGACTCATTTTTGTAATTTAAGTCTATTAATGAGAAGATTCCTCCCCCAGGAGGACTACCACTTAATTTAGTTGTAGTTCAATTTTGTGATCCAAAAATTGATTGCAAATATTTACCTCTTGATGCAGATCTGTAATGAGACTTTGTATATCTCATCTTATAAATATCCTTTCACATTACAACTGATATGACAGAAATTCAAAAGATCATTCAAAACTATTATGAACAACTCTATGCAAACAAGCAAGACAATGAGAGGAAATGGATAAATTCTCATAAACATACAACCCCCCCAACCTGGAATCAGGAAAAAATGGAAACCATGAACAGACCAATAACAGGCAGTGAAGTTGAAACTGTAATTAGAAGTGTCCCAGCAAAAAAAGTCCAGGACCTGATGAACTCACAGCTGAATTCTACCAGACCTTCAAAGAAGAATGGCAACCAATTTTACTGAAGCTATTCCATAAGAATAAAGAGGTGGGAATCTTCCCTAACTTATTCTATGAGGCCAGTATCACTCTGATACCAAAGCTAGGAAAAGACACACCAAAAAAACAAAACAAAAAAACTACAGACCAATATCCCTTATGAACATAAACGCAAAAATCTTCAACTCTTAGCAAACTGAATTCAACAGCACATGAAAAAAATAATACACCAAACCAAGTGGTTTTTATCCCCAGTATGAAAAGGTGATTCAACATATGCAAGTCAATAAATGTGATTCACTACACAAACAGAATTAAAAATAAATATCACACGATCATTTCAGTAGACATGGAAAAAGCATTTGATAATATCCAGCATTCCTTCATGATAAAAACCCTCAGCAAAATAGGCATAGATGGAGCATTCCTCAAAATAATAAAAGTTATGGAACAACAAACCCACAGCCAATGTCATCCGGAATGAAGAAAAGTTGAACACATTTCCCCTCAAAACTGGAACAAGACAAGGATGTTCACTTTTACCACTGCTGTTCAGCATAGTCCTGAAAGTCCTAACTGTAGCAATCAGGTAAAAAAAAAAAAAAATTCAAGTTGGAAAGAAGAAATCAAACTACCTCTGTATGCTGACAATATGATCTTATAGTTAAAGAACCCCAAAGATTCCTTCAAGAGACTCTTAGATTTCATAAAGGAATTCAGTAAAGTTTCAGGATGCAGAATCATACACACAAATCAGTAGCACTGCTATATACCAATAGTGACCAAGTTGAGAATCAAATCAATAACTCAATTTCATTTATGATAGCAACAAAAAAAGCTAAAATATCTAGGAATATACTTAACCAAAAAGGTAAAATATCTCTACAAGAAGAGCTACAAAAAACTGATGAAGCAAATTACAGAGGACACAAATAAATGGAGAAACATTCCATGCTAATGCTCTGGAAGAATTAACATTATTAAAATGACCATGTTACCCAAAGTAATCTACAGATTCAATGCGATCCCTATCAAGCCACCAATATAATTTTTTACAACATTAGGGAAAAAGAAAATAATAACACCCTAAAATTCATGTGGAACCAAAAAAGAGCCAGAATAGCCAAAGCAATCCTAAGCAAAATAGAGCAAAAATGGAGGCATCACATTTCCTGAATTCAGATTATACTACAAGGCTGTAGTGACCAAAACAACCTGGAACTAGTACATGAGCAAACACATGGACCAATGGAACAGTATTAACAATCCAGAAAGAAACCCAAATACCAACACCCAACTGATAGTTGTCAAGGCAGTAAAAACATTTATTGGGGAAAGAGCACTCTAGTCAACAAATGGTTGAGAAAATTGAATTGCTACATGCAGAAAAATAAAACTTAACCCCTGTATCTCCCCATATTCAGAAACTAACTCAAGATGGATTAAGGACTTAAACGTCAAACACGAAACCACAAAAATCATAGAAGAAAACCTAGAAAAACCTCTATGGACATTGGCTAGTCAAAGAATTTATGTTGGCTAAAACCCCAAAAGCAAATGCAACTAAAATAAAAATAAATCAGGGGAACTTAATTAAACTAAAAAACTTCTGCACGGCAAAATAAATAATCAACAGAGCAAATAGGCAACCGATAGAATGGAAAAAGATATTCACAAATTATACAACTGACAAAGGACTAAGATCTAGAATCTTTAAATAACTTAAACAAATCAGTAAGAAAAAAGTAAATAACCCCATTAAAAAGTGGGCAAATGACATGAACAGACATCTTTCAAAAGAACATATACAAATGACCAACAAACATATGAGTAAATGCTCAACATCACTCATAATTAAGGAAATGCAAATTAAAATCACTATGAGATACCACCTTATACCAGTCTGAATGACTGTTATTAAAAAATTAAAAAACAATAGATGCTGGCATGATTGCAGAGAAAAAGAAACACTTATTCACTGTTGGTGGGAGTGTAAATGAGGGCAATCTATAGAAATTGGTATGGCGATTACTCCAATAACTAAAATTAAATCTAACATTTTGATTCAGCAATCCCACTACTAAGTATCTACCCTAAGGAACAGAGAGTTGTCGTTGTTGTTGTTATGAGATGTTTATATAAAGGAGACACCTGCACCCACATGTTCATCACAGCACAATTCACAATTGCAGAGATGTGGAATCAACTTAAATGTTCATCAACGGATCGATGGATAATGAAAATGTGGTATATATACACCATGGAATACTATGCAGCCATAACAAAGAATGAAATCACGTCCTTTGCATCAACGTGAATGGAGCTGGAGATCCTCATCCTAAGTAAACTGACTCAAACAGAAAACCAATCATCGCATGTTCTCACTCGTGTGTCGGAGTTAAACAGTCACAAAGTTGGAAATAATATACACTGGGGACACCAATAAGGGGGGAAGAGGTTAGAGCCCAGAAACTACCTATGGAGTGCAATGTATGCCATCTGGGGAATGGACCACCTGAGACCTTATCCTACCCACTACACAATATGTCCATGTAGTGACTACTCATGTGTACCCCCAATTCTAAAGTTTTTTAAAAAATTAAAATGAAAAAAGTTATTTAAAAAGTAATATATTTTCACACAGAGAGTTACTGCTGAATACAAATGTTATTCCTCAACATATAATTTTAATGGAGCATGTTCATCATTTGGAATGCTTTTATAAAATTCTATTTGATTCTTCTGTAATTACCTTTTAACATGTCATTATATAATAGACTAGTCACTTCCCATGGAATATTATTTAAAAGCTCTTCAATTGCACCGCTTAATGGAGTTTGCGATATGGAAATTCCCTTTGCACTGGTATTAAGGTCTGAAAAACACTAGTGGAACTGTAGGCTGAGGTTGGAAAATAAACATGTTGCAAATTTTTTGTGTGCCCGGAGGTCTCATTTCTTGTTTTAACTTTTAAGAAGTGTATATAACAGCTTGACAATATTTGTGATTCAAAGTTAGTTGTTATCAAAATTATTTTACCGCAATGTAAGTGTTGCATATAAACACTGTAATTTGGGGTTGAATTCATTAAGACACATTATCAAGTTCATAGCAAAAGCTAATTTTCAAAGCAGCCAATATTTGCTAATGGTGGTTGAGGGTGATTTCCTCATTCAGAAAAATTTCAACCTGAATCCTGATCTCAAAAATTCACAATAAAACTTCACCACTGTGAAATCATCAAATTGGTGTGTGGAATGGATATTGGAATATTCAATTTCTGATTATGACAAAAATTCACAGAACTGATGATGTTTATGAGAGCAAATGAGGCTCATGATTAAAACTTCTGGTCAATAACATGGAATAGACTTAAGTATCTACAGATTACTAGCTTTGAATAACACAAGGCATAACCAGTGTCTTCAAGTGTTGTATATTTTCACAGGCTTTGCAGAATTGTCTATCTCCACACATTTTTTAAAATCAACATCAGTTTGTAAAATTATCAGATTCCATTTCAGTTTGTACTAAATTAATGTTTTCTCAAGCTATTTAAAAATATTGTTGTCAGTATTTGTTCCACATAAAACAAATACTTGTAGAGGCTAATTCTTCAGTCACTTCAAAGTCGACATGACAACTCATTCAATGAACAACTAAACAGTGCTGGTAATCTTTGTCCATGAAGAGCCAGAGAAAACCATTCCAAATCATTTGCCTAATTTTAAAATTCAGAATTGATATTGCTTTCAACATTCTTAACTATCTGAGTGATTGTTCTTACCAAAAGGCTATTGTCTTCTTTACATGAAACTGTTTAATGGAAAGACAATTCTTAGCTCCTAGCCTATATAAAAATAGGTGTTCTCTAGGCCAACATGTCAACCAAAGAAGTTCCTTTTGCCTAAAATGCAGCCAATTTCCAAGCCCACCATCCTAGAAGAATATGGTTTAGATCAATGTGTCTAATCCTGAAAAATAGTCATATCTCTTTTAAAGAAGGAAATATATTCACAATCTCTGATAATTGATTTATGATTTTTAACAATATTATTTATGTACAGTAATCAAATGTGGCATATTATTCTTATAGGTCTTTTATAGTTATAAAATTTAAAATTTAGTTTGAAATTAAATGTAAGCAATATGACAAAGTCAATGCTATTCATATAAAGTTAACTTAAAAGTGACAGATGATTTATTTTCCTGAAACTAATATATTGCTTATGTAAATATGAGAGCATGTTTCTGACTTCAGTATATTAAAAATATTCAGCGTGTCCCTATTTCTATAATCAAAAAATTCTCCTAGGGTCCTTCTCTCTTTTCAGGAGACTTCATTATATGGTATAACTTGATATCATTTGACTTTTACTTGTGTGAACATGTCAATTAAGTATTATGTTGAAAAAAAGTATTATGTTGATATCTGTTTTCTCATGATTTGAGCTTACATATAAATAAAGAAGTGCAGGTACCGAGATCAGAAGGCAGTACTGGTGCTTGTATAACTAATAAATTATTTTACATCACTATCAATATAATAATAAAAGTAACTAAACAATTTAAAAACACTAGAGAGCCCAGAGAACTTCATTTGAAAAATCTGACTTAGATTGAACCAGTATTAATTACACATTGAACAGCATAGGTCATCATTTTATTTTATTTTAAAGATGTGGGGTACAATTTAGGATTAGGTACATAAGCTGTCATCGTATAGACGAAGTTTGGTCCTCCCATTGGTTCTCACTTTGCCTGGTTTGGGATCAGGTACCCTTATTAATATTATGTGCCAGCCGGACTCGGTGGCTCAGCCTGTAATCCCGCGCCTTTGGGAGGTTGAGGTGAGTGGATTGCCTGAGCCCGCGGGTTCGAGACCCACCTGGGCAGCGAGACCTCATCTCTACAATAAAATTTTTAAAAAAATCAGCTGGGCCTGGTAGCGCGCACCTGCAGTTCCAGCTACTTGGAAGGCTGAGGTGGAAGGATCGCTGGAGCCCAGCAGGTCGAGGCTGCGGTGGTCGGGAGCGGCCCCTGCATTCCAGTCTGGGTGACAGAGTGAGACTCCAACTCAAAAAAAAAAAAAAAAATTATGTGCCCTCTCCTCCCCTGGCAGTGACCCGCTACTGTCAAGTCCTTTCATGTAGTATTATGATAAATGTTCAGGGTTCACTTATGAGTGAGTTCATGTGGGAATCAGTTCTTTGCTTCTGATAGATCACTGAGTATGATAGTCTCTAAATCCACCCAAGTTGCCACAAAGTCCATCATTTTGTCCTTTATGGCTGCATAATATTCCATTGTGTAGATATACATTTAAAAAAATCCAGTTCACCTTCGAAGGGCAGCACGGTTGGTTCCATGTTTTTGCTATTGCGAACACTGCTGCAATAAACATACATTGGTAGATATCTTTTTTTGTAGAATGATTTGAGTTTTTCCAGGTATATTCCCAAAAGGCCAATTGCTGAGTGGTATGGAAGGTTGATTCTTAGATCTTTTGGAAATTGCCATACTGTTTTCTACATCGGTTGTAGTAGTTTACACTCCCACCAACAGTGTTGTTTTTGAGTTATTAATGATGGCCATCTTGACTGGAGGTAGGTGGCATCTCAGTGTGGTTTTGAGTTGTCTTTCTCTGAGGATTGATGAGGCTGAGAATTTTTTAATGTATCTGTTGGCTGCTCATATGTCTTCTTTTGAGAAATGTCTACTCATATCTTTCGCCACTTTTTAATAGGGCTGTTTGTTTTTTTCCTTTCTGCGTGTTTGAGTTCCTTGTAGATCCTGGTTGTTAGGCCTTTGTCAGATACATAGTTGGCAAGTTTTTTTTCCCATTCTGTGGACTGTCTTCTCATTCTCTTAATGGTTTCTTTTGCTTTGCAGAAGATTTTCAGTTGATGAGGTCCCACTTGTCTATCTTGTCTCTTATAGGCCATCATTTCAAAAGGAAGTTACCCATATGTGACAGTCTGTCCTTCTTTGTACTGAGGTGATTTTGAAATAGACTAATTGTTTGGTAAATCATCTATTGGTGTTTATTTGGGCAATGTGGTTTGTATTCTGAAAGTTACTTATGCATTTGGAAAAAATATATTAAAATATATAATTTTATAATTTCTTTCCATCACACTTTCTCAGCATTTTTACCGTAAACATCCCTTAAGGAAAAGAATTTGAATCACTGTTCTGTCATTTACTTAAGAAAATTGCTTATGTGTCTGTTTCCTCATTTGTAAAATTGAAATAATAACATTTGATTTTTAAGATTTTTGTAAGGACTAAATAAAAAAAACATTAGGAAGTTCCTGTAATACAGTAGATGGCAGAAATATTAGTTTCCTTCCTTCCTTAACACCAGTGGGTATAAAAGGAAAATAAAAAATGATTTAGCTAATTTTGGTTAGAAGTGATCACGACTTTGTCTCCACAGATCAAAAAATAGACGACTTTTAAAGTTAGATGTGTATTTTAATAAAATTTATGTAAAGTCCTTACTAATTCCTTGACATAATGAAAACCTCACAGATATATATATGACATGTTTTTGACATTCCATATTATGATAACATATCAAACACATTCCCAGGTACCATTTAATTCACTCAATTGAGAAAGATTGCATGAACAGACTACTGGAGACTTTTCTTTCCTTCATATAGAGTTAACACTGGTTGAGACTGAATGCTTCAGATTAGTATAGATGCCATAGTATAAGGTGAAATGATAATCACTTAACCATGTCATAAGTTCAATTATAATTGCGTTTTATAAGGTATAATTAGGTGAAAATTAGGTGATAATTTCAGTTTATACAATTACTGTGATAAAAGATGTAATGTTTAAGCACTGACATTTTAAAAATTTCTGAAGTTTATTTCAATTTTCTGTTAAAGTCTCTGCTTTCCATAAGTTTTCTGTCTTCTTCCTTTTTAAAGTTGCAGCACACATTTTTTCATGCAAATTTCTTTATAATTTTATTTTCTGTGAAAGAGCCAACAGCTCAGCTAGGAAAAGAGAACTGCAATATCAGCCTTTAAATAGTGTGAACAAAACTACAAGTCACTTCCTTTTCAGCTCTGCTTTGACTTCAAGTCATTTAAACTCTTTCTGAAGATGATTCTGTGTCTTACATCAAATTAAAAATGTTAAATCCTCAATGATTTTTAAGTAGTTATGAGAATAAAACAAGATGATGTTTCTGATTATATTATTAATATTAAGAAGAAATGGTCAATGATTAATGACATTTTGTAGTCTTTGATCAAGAAAAGAGGAAGGTAAGTTGAAAATGTTTGTGTTGTATTCCTAAGCTTACTGTTATTGTTCTTAACTACTATTTGTCTTATGTGTTATCTATTGAAATTACCAGCACATGTAAGAATATATGTTTAAAATGTTGAATTTGCTAAAAAGTCTTTGAAAAACTTGAGTTTGAAAATGACAAAGGAAATTATCTAATACTGACTAGGTGATATTTAGATATTTCAGGGCTAAAATTAATTGTGGCATTTTCTTAAGTGGAATCTTTTTTTAAAAAAAGTCTTCTCTTCTTTACATTTCACAGTTTCAACACATTACTACAAACCTTAAACACTCATGCCAGAAACACAGCATGAAATACGTTCTCTGTTTGTCTTTTCTGTAGTTCCAATCATATCTGGGTAAACATGCTCTCTCTTCTAAAAACCATCTGATGGAATTCTATTCACTGGGTTCAAATTCACTTCAGTGTATCAACAAAACCTTGTTTTTAAAGGTTGTTTGATATCCAAAAGCTAATGTCCTTTAAAATGCTCTCTTTGGCAACCTGTTTTGCCTTTGTGCAGAACCTTAGAACTTCTTTGACTAAAGAAAACTTGACTGAACACACACACACACACACACACACACACACACACACACACACACGAAAGGGTTCTCATTCAAGTTTAGAAAAACAAGTCATGAGGTCAGTTCTTACTCTGCTGTTTGGTACAGATAACAATACTGCAAATTAATGCAGTCTTTATTTAGGTTTTATTTTATTTATTTATTTTTCTTTTAAAGATGTATGGTACAATTCAGGGTTAGGTGTACAAATGTTCATTATGCAGGAACCTTTGTTGATGAGGTGTGCCATACTCCCTCCCAGCATTTTCCCACTACTACCAATCCCTTACTTATAATATTACGATAGTTGTTCAAAGTTTTAAAGTACTTTTAGAAGTACTCCTTCTTTTAAAAAAACTGCACATTCACTTTTTAAATAGTCATTATGGCCATTTTGTGATAAAGAAATGAAAGTATAGATTGTTTGAGGTACCATAGTCCTGATTAGTGGAAAACAGTGTCCAAGTCCTGGGAGTCTCAACTCACCTCTGTCCACATGACTTCACTGCCATGTGTGACTTCCCAGTTGTTTTTGTTGCACGATTTCCTTTTCATTTCCCTGGGGTGAGCAAGGGTAATGCAGCTCTCCCTGCATTTGCAGCGTAGGGAAGTGAAACGAAAGGGTCATCAGGGTCGAGATGACAGTGGAACGCTTAGTGCTTTCCTCGCCAGGCTGCCGCTCAACTCTTTCAGCCCTGCTGCCTTTGAAAACACACTTGAAAGTCACTCCTTCCATCCCAAGTGTTCAAAGGTGGGCAAATCTTGTGGCGTTTAATAAACATAAAGGATCATCAGCTTCAGGTGAACAATTGCAAAGAGAAAAGAGTGTGTGTAAGAGAAAAGTGAGTGTGTCACTGTGCCTCTTATGGCATTCAGAATGTGATGACAAAGAAAATATGTTATCAGAAGTAATTAATATATATCTATGCAGATGAGGAGATAACAGGAGATAAGTGGGTGATTCATTGTTATTCCATTTTCTATTATCTGAATTATTGATAAGAATGGTTTCTTCATAAATAAGAGTGTATTGAAATTCCTCAAAATCATTTTCAATTCTCAAACAGAATTGTTAGAAAAGTGTTTTTTAATAAAACTAATAATGGCACTAGAACTTGTTGATAGAGATGACCTATTCAGAACAAATGAATCCTACAAAAACATGTGAAAGAAATGTGCATTGTTCTAAAACTAAAGCTCAGGCAAAACATAAACTAAAAAGCATCAAAGCAAAAAATGCCTCAACCACATATGAGTCACTTCCCATAACGCTGCCTATTGAATACTAGAATCAGGGGTCCCTTAAATGTGGGTAGCAATTTAGAAAGCTGCACTTTTGTCTCAAGCTATTTCCTTTTAAGAAAAATATCGTTATAGTATGTTTGGATAACAGAATCCTTGCTAATAAGATTAAAATTTACCAGAAAATTGCAGTTTTTAAAATTTTTTTTCTCTTTAAAGATGTGGGATACAATTCAGGGTTCATTTTGCAGGTACCCTGGTTGATGAGGTGTTTCTCTTCCTCCCCTGGTAGTTTCCCTCAACTGCCAATTCCACCCCCCTTCCCCTGGCAGTTTCCCTTAACTCCCAATACCTTTCTTATAGTATTATGATAATTGTTCAAAGTCCGCTTATGAGTGAGAACATACAGTACTGTGTTCTTTGTTTCTGTGATAAATCACTGAGTATGATAGACTCTAAATCCATCCAAGTTGCTGCGAAGTCCATATGTTTATCTTTCTTTGTGGTTGTATAATATTCCATTGTGTATATGTACCACATTTTTTAAAATCCAGTCCAGCTTTGATGGACAGCATGGTTGGTAATATGTTTTTGCTACTGTGAATAGAACTGCAACAAACATGCATATGCAGGTATCTTTTTTGTAGAATGACTTGAATTCTTCAGGGTATATTCCCAATAGGGGGATTGCAGAGTCATATGGAAGGTCAATTTCTAGTTCTTTCAGAAATTGCCACACTGTCTTCCAAAGAGGTTGCACTAGTTTTCATTCCCACCAGCAGTGTAGAAGTGCTCCTTTTTCTCCGCATCCTGGTCAGCATCTGTTGTTTGTTTTATTAATGAAGGCCATTCTTACTGGGATTAGGTGGTATCTCAAGGTGGTTTTGATTTGCATTTCTCTGATGATGAGTGAGCCTGAACACTTTTTCACGTGTCTGTTGGCTGCCTGTATATCTTCTTTTGAGAAATGTCTATTCATGCCTTTTGCCCACTTTTAAATGGGGTTGTTTTTTTCCTTTTGGCGTGTTTGAGTTCCTTGTAGATCCTAGATGTTAGGTCTTTGTCAAATAGACAGTTAGCAAATATTATTCCCATTCTGTGGGTTGTCTCCCTGCTCTCTTGATGGTTTCTTTTGCTTTGTGGAAGCTCGTCAGTTTGATGAGGTTCCACTTGTCTATTTTATCTCCTATGGTATGGGCACTTGGGGTTTTGATCAGGCATTGGTTGCCAGTTCCAATTTCCATAAGGGTGTATCCTGTATTTTCTAAGTTCTTATAGTTTGACGTTTTATGTTTAGGTCTTTGATCCATTTAGAGTTAATTTTTGTGTATGGTGATAGCTAGGGGTCCTGTTTCAATCTTCTGTATGTGATCAGCCAGTTTTCCCAGCACCATTTACTGAATAGGTTCTCTTCTCCCCAGTGGCTATTATTGGAGGCTTTGTCAAAGATGAGTTGATTGAGAAATTGACGCTTTGCTTCTGGAATCTCTACACTATTCCATTGGTTCGCATGCCTGTTCTTGTACCAATACCAGGCTGTTTTGATTATTGTAGGCTTTTAGTAAGGTTAAAGTCTGGAAGTGTGATACCTCCTGCTTTGTTTTTTTTTTTTTTTTTGCTAAGGATTGTATTGATTATTTGCGGTCGTTTATATTTCCATATGAATTTCTGTATTGTTATTTCCAGGACTGAGAAGAATGATGTTGGTAATTTAATGAGTATTGCGTTGAATCTGTAGATTGCTTTTGTTAGAATGGACATCTTAACAATGTTGATTCTTCCTATCCATCAGCATGGAATATTATTCCATTTGTTTTTGTCTTCTTGGATTTCTTTGAGCAGTGTAGTTCTCATTGAAAAGGTCTTTCACTTCTCTGGTTAGGAAGATGCTGAGGTACTTCATATTTCTTTGTGACTATTGTGAATGGGATTCTGATTTTATTTGACTCTCTGCCTGCTTGTTGTTGGTGTATAAGAATGCAACAATCTTTTGCACATTTATTTTGTACCTGAGACTTTCCCATAGGCCTTTATCAATGCAAATAGGTTTTTGACAGATTCTCTTGGATATTTGAGATATAGGATCCTATTGTCAGCAAAAAGGAATAACTTGCCTTCCTGTTTTCCTATTTGGATACTCCTGATCTCCTCTTGTCTAATTGTTTTAGCTAGGACTCCAACCCAACACTGAACAAGAGGGGTGAGAGTGGGCAGACTAGTCTTATTCCAGTTTTCAGGGGGAATGTTTCCAGTTTCTGTCCATTTAGCAGTATGCTAGCTGTGGGTGTATTGTAGATGGTGCTTACTATTTTGAGGTATGTTCCTTCTTTTCCTAGGTGTTTGAGGGTTTTTATCAAGAAGGGATGCTAGATTTCATCAAAAGCTTTTCTGCATCTAATGAGATAATCATGTGGTTCTTATTTTACATCCGTTGATGTATTTAATTACATTTATCGTCTTGTGGATGTTGAACCAACCCTGCATTCTGGTGATGAAGACCACTTGGTCATCATGGATGATTTTTGAGATGTGTTTTTGGATCCTATTTGGTAGAATCTTGTTGAGGACTTTTGCATCTATGTTCATAAGGGATATCAGCATGTAGTTCTCTTTCTTTGTTGGATCTTTACCCGTTTGGGGTATCAGTATGAGGTTAACTTCGTAAAATGATTTGGGAAGAATTCCATCTTTCTCAATTATCTGGAATACTTTCAATATGATTGGTATCAACTCCTCCTTGTACATTTTGTAGAATTCTGCTGGAATACTGATTTTTTCTTTTTTCTTTTTTTGGTAGACAGTTTTCTTATGACAGAGTCACTTTCCTGAGTAGTTACTGGTCTATTTAGTGTCTCAATGCATTTTTGTTTCAATCTGGAGAGGTTGTGTGATGTTAGAAAGTCCTCATTTCATTTAGGTTATAAAGTTTGGTTCTATACAGGTGTGCATATTAATCTCTGATAATTTTTTTGTATTTCTTCAGGGTCAGTTGTGATTTGATCTTTCGTATTTCTGGTTGTGTTTATTTGGGATTTTTCACTCTTTTTCTTGATCATTCTTGCTAGGGGTTCATCTATTTTATTAATCCTTTCAAAGAACAAACTTTTTGTTTTGTTGATGTTTTTTATGATATTTTTGTCTTCTGTCCCATATTTGGGCTCTTATTTTTGTGATCTGGATTCTTCTGCTAAAGTTAGGGTTCTGGTGGTCTTCTCTTTCCAGCTTCCTTAGGTAATTTGTTAGGCTGTCAACTTGTGATCTTTCAGTTTTCTTGATGTGTGTCTGTAGAGACATAAATTCCTCTTTTACAACTGTCTTCATGGCATCCCAGAGGTTTTGGTAAGATATTTCATCATTATCATTTGTTTCCAGAATCTTTTAATTTCTGCTTTGATTTCAGTGTTGACCCAGTAGTTATTCAGCATCATGCTATTTAGTGTTCATTTCTTTGTGGGCTTTGGGGAAATTTTGTGGGTATTGATATTTATTGTTATTCCACTCTGGTCTAAGAAGGTGCATGGCAATATTTCAACCTTATGGAATTTGTTTATGCTTGATTTATGGCAGAGGATATTATCTATCTTGGAGTGCATTCCATGTGGTGATGAGTAGAATGTATATTCTGTGGTTGCTGAGTAGAATATTCTATAGGTATCTATTAAGTCCATTTGGTTGAGTGTCAAGTTTAGGTTCTGAATCTTCTTGTTGATTTTTTTCCTCAATGATCTATCTAGAGCTGTTAGTGAGGGTATTCAAGTTCCCTGCTATAATAGTGTTAGAGTCAATATGTTTTTAAAGTTTACTTTGTAGTTGCTTTATAAATGATGGTGTTCCTGTGTTGGGTGCATATATGTTTAGGATGGATATTTCTGATTGATGGATTGAAATTTTTATCATTAGGTAGTGTCCTTTTGTATCTTATAATTTTTGATAGTTTAAAAGTTGTTTTGACTGATATTAATGTTGCAGCTCCTGCCTTCTTTTGTGATGCAGTTGCTTGGAAATTCACTTTTCATCTCTTTAACTTTGAGTCTATGTGCATCCCTGTGGTGAGAAGAGTTTCCTGGATGCAGTAAATAACTGAGTCATAGTTTCTTATCCAGTTTGCCATTCTGTGTCTTTTTAGTGATGCATTTAGTCCATTCACATCCAGGCTGATTATTGAAATGTGATTGTTTATCCCTGTCATGAGGTTCTTATAAACTTTTTCTTTGCTTGTTTTCTTTTGATTTGGGGGTTGATGGATGTGTGTGTTTTCAAGGTTGTCATTATAATGTAAATTCTGTTGATTCTGTGTTCTTTTGGGTAATGTGTGGTCATTCTTTTTTTTCTGTCTTCTGTGCTTGACACCTTTTTATGTGTCTCCTGTAGAGCTGGTCTGGAAGCTGCATACTTTTTTATGGATTGTATGTCTGGGAAGGATTTTAATTCTCCATCAATGATGAAGCTGAGCCTGGCTGGATAGGAAATTCTTGATTGAAATTGTTTATCTTTGAGGACTTTGAATATTGGACTCTAGTTTCTTCCTGCTTGTGGTGTTTCTACCAATAGGTCTGCTGCTATTTTGATTGGTTTTCCCCAGTAGGTAGTCTGACCTTTCTCCCTTGCCACCTTTAGGATTTCTTCTTTTGTTTCTACTTTGTGTAGGTGAATTACTCTTTGTCTAGGGGTTGGTCTTTTCATTTATGTCTTGTGGGGGTTCTCTATATCTCTTGTATTTGACTGGTCACATCTCTGGTGAGATGGGGAAAGTTTTCTTGGATAACCTCCTGGAATACTTGCTCCAAGGTGTCCGCAATTCCCCTGTCTTCTTCTGTGATACCAATCTGGCATAGGTTTGGCCTCTTGATATAATCACACATCTCTTGCAGGCTTTGTTCTTTCTTTCTGAGTTTTCTTTCTATGTTTTTTAACAGATTGGGCTAATTCCATGTTCTGGTCTTCAAGTTCTGAAATTCTTTCTTCAGCTAGATTAATTCTGCTTTTCATGCTTGTCATCTTTTTATTTATTTCCTGGATGAAATTTTTTATGGCCAAAATCTCTGTTACAAGTTCTTTCAGTGTTGCATCTTGTCTTTCTTGAGTCTTATTCACTCTTTCCACCCATTCCCTAATCCCTGTCATATCCTGGGGCCAGTTGTTGTGACTTCGATTGTTTGGGCACGAAAGTCTGATTTTTCAGGAGTTTTTTCTATGGTACACTTGAAATTGCCTGTGGTGTTCCTTTGGTTTTTTTCTCATTTGTGACAGATCTCTTGTTTTTCTTTTTAGTTCTTTTATTCAGTATCAGTGGGAGAGGCTTTCCCTTCTGTTGTTTGCTCAGTCTTCTATTCTTCCCTGACCCATGCTCTGGATTTATTCTATTTTGAAATAGGTTGGTGGATGGGAAGTTTTGCTGTCTCTCATAGTTTTTGAACACCAAATAAAGTAGGGGATGGTGAGCTAGGATTCAGAAACTACTTGTAAATTATAATGTTCGCTTCTTTTGGTATGTGTTTTCTGAGACCCACTCCCCACAACCACTCTATATGATGATGCAAAGCAAAAACCAATGCCAAAAACAATTGAACACACACACACACACACACACACACACACACACACACACACCCAAAACACACTGGAATTATAATAATGTGAAACAATACAAACAACAACAAAGAAGAAAACTGAACACACATACACACACGCCTAGCACAAAGTGAATGGAGAAGAAAAACAGAAAGACTGGAAAAAAAAGAAATTCAGATTGAATCCTCACATATATATTGACCCACACCTTAAATTATATAAATTGAAAGTAAAAAAAAAAAAGAAGAAGAACAGAAGAGCAAAAACAGAACAACAACAACAACCAAATTGAAAGATGAACACTCAATCATTCACATACACACATAAACAGAAAATAGCGAATAAAAGAAGAAAGAAACAGAAAAAGAAAAAAAAGGGTGGGGGATGCAGCTCAAACCCTCACATACACCTTCATGCACAAAGGAAAAATATTTTAAAAATAGATGAACTAATAAACAGGAAAAAAGTTTTAAAAATTAAAAAGCAAAATAGAAGCCCTGCCCTCTTGTGTCTGACTCTGTAACTGTTCCTCTAATCAGGTCTCTCCTGCAGAGCCACATCTTTCACTCCCATAGTGTCTGGAGCAGGGAAGGAGGAGGGGCAGTGGAGGTGGGTGGGGCTGCAGCCCTTCCCTCTCACTCTTAGATGGTCAGGGAGATATCCTCTGGTGGAGAGGTGCAGGATTGCCTCTTCCCTGGGTATGTACTCGTGGGGGCTATCCCAGCCAGGCCTATCCTGGAATGGAGTTTTCCTATTGTGACTGACATCCAGGCTCTGTCTGCGTTCATCCCTCTCAGTTGTGGCCCAGCTGTGTGGGCCTGACATTCAGAGGACTGCTGGGGAAGAGGGGGTTTGGGTCAGACTTGGGCTTACCACTGATCTCTTTGTAGTTTTTTCCTCATCATTTTCTGGCTATACCCTTTGTCCCTCAGCTGAATCAGGGTAGGGGGTGAGGCTCCTGGGACTCAGCCTTTGTCAGGTCCCTCCGAAGTTTGTACTTTCAGGATATTCCCTCTGGGTCATGATCAATCTCTGAGTAGTTGATCTGCCAGTCACAGAGGTTGGGTCTGTTGTTCCGTGGTGAGCAAATCACAGCACTGTCCTACCCCACCTTCAAGATGGGGGCAGGGTGCCTCTCTTGTCCTCTTTCCACAAAAGAGGAACTCCCTCCACAGCCCCTGCTGCCAGTGTCCTGCCAGGTGCTGAAGTAGTGAGGCAAATCCTGGAGCTGGCAGTCTCTCCTGCTGCAGTGGTGAGGCAGAGCCTGGGGTGGTCATCTCTCCACTGCTTCTTCACAGGAAAACTTTTGAATGTTTAAAATAAAATGGCACTTGTCTTCTGTGACCTGGGAAGAGCCAGGAACTAAGCAGAGAAGTTGCAGCACCAGCTGTTGCACCTGGGCCCTGGCCACTTGCTCACGAGCTCCCACTCAGTCAGTCTCTCCCAGCATTTTCTTCCCAGGAGGACCTTTGTTGATTTAAAAAAAATGACGCTTGCCTTCTGTGTCCTGGGAATCATTAGGGTCCAAGCCCAGCATATGTGACACAGTCACTGTACCAGAAGAGCCCTGGTTGCTAGCTCCCTAGTCCTTACCCAGTCAGCCACTCACAGGCCCACTCGTTCACCAGCATGTACATAAAATTTTCCATGCACTCACTTATTCAGACCGGGACTCAAATAGTCCAACTGGCTTGGCTATCCTCTTCCTGACTTTCCTGCCACCTTCTTCTTTTTCAAAATTGTTTTAGATATTCTGGATTTCTTGCAGTTCCATGTGAATTTTATGATCAGTTTGCTAAACTCTAAAATAGCTTAGATGTTGGTAGAGATTGTGTTGAATCTACAGATTAATTTTTGGAGTATTGTCCTCTTGACAATATTATGCATGTCAACTAATTTTTGACAAACTTGTCAAGTTAATTAAACTGACAAATTCTGAACCTTTTAATAAGTAGTACTCAACCATAGATATAAACGCAATAGCTGAAACTATTATATATCTAGAATAAAACAGAAAAATAAAATCTTCATGACTTTTAATTAAGCAAAGGTCTCCTAGATACAATACCAAAAGTATAATTCATAATAGAGAAAATTGATAAGCTAGACTTGAACAAAATTAAAAACATTTGCTTTTTAAGTTATACCATTAATAAATTAAACAGAAAAACCATAGTTTTGGAAAAAACTATATCTCAAATTGTACAATTTAAAAATAATAAAACATGCAATAAAAAACCTAGTAAAATATTTCAGTAGATGTTTTACCAAAGAAAATATGAAAATGTTAAGTAAGGAAAGAAAAGCAGTTCTAGGCTTCGAAAGGTGGGAAAGTATGGGTAGGTACATTTATGGGGAAACTAACAAAATCTGCTTACAGATTTCTCTGGTGCCCCTCTCTGAGCTGATGAATTGTCTGTAGCAAAGGAAAATTTACATTTCATTTTTAGATGGGAGAGGGGAGGAGGATAGAAAGATCTTTTATCTTTGCAGTTTTCTGCCCTACTTTCAGGCAAATAGAAGGAAGGCTGAGAGCTCTCCTGCAACTTCACGGTCTTTAGCTCAACAATCCTTCATATTTTGGGGAGAAATATTCTAGTTTCCTTCAATGTTGATAGCAGCATTATTCATCCTACCCCTGGAATGGAAACAACCTATATGTCCAACAACTATTATATGGATAAACAAATACAGTATATTCACCCAGTGATATTTCATTATTTGCCAATAAAAAAGAATTAACTTCTGATATACACAACAACCTATACACACCTCAAAAATAATATGCTAAGTAAAAGAAGTCAAGCTCAAATGACTACATACTATTTGATTTCATTTATATGAAATTCTGGAAAAGACAAAACTATAGAGACAGAAATTATATCAGTTTTTACCTGGGACTGGATGGCAGCATGTGTTGAATGTAAACTGGCATGAGAGAAAATTGGAGTTAATTAAACTGTTCTAAAACTGGATTGTGATGATGGTTACACATCCATATAAATTTAATAAAATTAAACCTCAAGACATTAAGCAAAGGAAATATTACAGAACAATAGCTTACAATGGGAATTTTAAGTAAGCTCTTTATTTGCTAATTTCAGTACACAGATTTTCCTCTTGGATGGCTCTCTTTCTCTTTTATCTCCCTAAATTGCTAGTACATGGGGAGTATTACTATGGATATTGCTTTTTTAATCTGTTCTCTCTTGTGGATGCTGGATTTTCATTTAATATCCCTGAATCAAAAGGAAGTCTCATTCCTTTACATTGCCTGTTGTTTAATTATCTCATTGTTCTGTATTTTAGTCATTTATCATACTTCAATTGATCCTCTACCTGTGTACTCTTGGTTTATTCTTTCTTACCTATCAATCCCCTGAATAAAGACTAATTTAATATTAATGTTTAGGCAATGTTCTACATAGCTGTAGTCAAGCTTCTCATAACAAATATATCCTTACACACACACACACACACACACACACACACACACACACACACACATATTCCATTTCTGTGATGATGAGCATGGTTTGAAATGGAAGGACAGTATGTAAAGATCAGGTTTAAAAGACCAATTTTCATAAGTGCATGTTATGTTTCGGATTGTAGCTATATCTCTTCTCCAAATACCTGTCACTATAGTCACTACCCAAGTGCCCATCACTCTTGGAACATGCCTCCTGGGCACGTATTTTGCTGCAGGCTTTGTCTAAAATTATAGTTCAGCAAAGTTTCTTATGGCTACAGTACATTCAGTTCTGTTGGCAACAGTTTTTTCCACCTATTATGCATTGCTTATGACTGAGTTTTAGCAAATCTCTGCACTTACCCACTTTTATTCACAATGCTAGCTATGATATTTTTCTTACTGTCAACATTTTTGATGTTGAACTCAAATTTTAAGTTGCTTTCAGATGAGCAGCTATCTACCAATAGTAGAATAATAACGATTGTATTCAAAGATACTGACTGAGAAAGGGCTCCTGTATGACCTTTTTTCTTAATAAGCAATAACAAATAAAATACACAAAATAAGTGTGTCTCTCATTGTATCCTTATAATTTAATATAGATGCATAAAATAACTTTAAAATAGCAGCTAATTTTCACAATAATTTTATCTCTTTAATTTTGGAGGTTATAACCTTTTTTTTTTTAGTTGGAGTCTCACTCTGTCACTCAGGCTGGAGTGGCACACTCACCGCCACCCCAGAGTTGACCTTCCACCTCAACCTTCCAATAGCAGAAACTACAGGCATGTGCCACCACGCCCAGCTAATTTTTTGATTTATTGTAAAGATGAGGTCTCATCAAGTTGTCCAGGCTGGTCTCGAATCCGTGGGCTCAGGCAATCCTCTCACCTCGGCCTCCCAAAGTGCTGGTATTATAGGCATGAGCCACCGCGCCCTGCTGGAGGTTATATCTTAAAGTGCTAACTTTACGTGACAGGAAAGTACCAAGGCCAGGCCTTAAGCCAAAGGCAAGATTCTAAATTGTGGCTTCTGTTGTAGTTTATTTGTTGTATCTAGGAAGCTGGTGATAATGAATGCTGTGATAATGATGAGAATTTTGACAACGATGATGATTTTTGCTGTCACAGAAATGTGGGAATGTTATTCTTGAATACTCTTC
This sequence comes from Carlito syrichta, assembly GCF_000164805.1. NCBI lineage: Eukaryota > Metazoa > Chordata > Mammalia > Primates > Tarsiidae > Carlito > Carlito syrichta. Next base: position 398,423 of record NW_007259913.1, read on the forward strand.
TTGAAAACTCTTTTTCAGAATTAAAGAGGCCAGAAAAATATTCTGCAAATGTATACATAAAATAGGCATTAATCACCAGAATAATGAAATGTATACTATATTATAAATTTATTACTTTGAATGGCAACATTTTAGATGTGTCTTTATATATCTCTCTATATAATAAAATTAACTAAATTAAAATTTCACCAGTTACTTTTCTTAAATTGGTGGACACTTCCATTCTAGTGGGTCTGATATGAAGGCACTCCATTTCAGAATGTACCTTATCAGAAATAAAGAATTGGAGCACATTTAGTAGTTATCAATATATAATGCTATGCAGATAAATGATAATTCTATCTTATCATCCTGCCACCTAGCGTTCCTTCTGGGAATTAGGGGTCATGAAACTTCATTTCTCTTGGTGGTACTGTCATTCAATCACTTTATTGTAATTTCTCTCTTAAGATATACATTGGATTGCAGCACTATCCACGATAGCAAAAGCATGGAACCAACCGTGCTGCTTGTCGAAACTGGACTGGGTTTTAAAAATGTGGTATATATACACGATGGAATATTACACAGCCATAAAGAAGGACACACACACACACACACACACACACACACACACACACACACACGAACTTTGCAGCAACTTGGATGGATTTAGAGTCAATAATATTCCAGGATCTATCACAGAAACAAAGAGTAGAGTACCACATATTCTCACTCATAAGCAGACCCTGAACATTTACCATAATACTGTAAGAAAGGGATTGGCAGTGGTGGGATACTTCTGGGGTCGGGGGGTGGGGGGTGGGGTGAGAGGACACAGCATCAATAAGGCAAAGTGGCAAACCAGGCAAAGTGGGGACAAACGGGAGGCTCAAACTTTACCTGCATGATGTCCACCTGTATACCTAATCCTGAATTGTACCCACATCTTTAACATTTTTTTTTAAAGAAGTTACACATTGGATTATGAATACTGAAAAATTTTGTTTGCTGAATGAAGAGAAAATGTGAATTATAATGAAAATGCTCAAAGTATGGCATTTCTTACACGCAATTCGTGCATAGAACAAGTTGTTGAATATTTTGAATGCTGGTTAATAATTGCTCATTAAGCCGGGCTCGGTGGCTCAGCCTGTAATCCCAGCGCTTTGGGAGGCTGAGGTGAGTGGATTGCCTGAGCCCACGTGTGCGAGACCCGCCTGGGCAACTTGGCTAGACCTCATCTCCACAGTAAATCAAAAATTAGCCAGGCGTGGTAGCGCGCGCCTCTAGCTCCAGCTACTTGGAAGGCTGAGGCGGAAGGATCACCGGAGCCCAGCAGGTCAAGGCTGCGGTGGCCAGGAGCAGCCACTGCACTCTAGTCTGGGCCACAGAGTGAGGCTCCAACTAAAAAAAAAAAAAAAAAAAGAATTGCTCATTAAAACACATTCGTTGTTTTTAACTAAGGTTAAAAGGGTAATACTTTCCATTTAATATGTGTAGATGGAATGTGGTGGAATATTTGAATGCTTCTTAATAATTACTCATTAAAACATTCGTTGTTTTTAACTAAGGTCGATAGGGTAATACTTTTCATTTAATACGTGTAGATGGATTATGGTGGATTATGTTATGAAAATCTGTTTTGTTTTAGAAAGGGAATAACTAAATAGAACCATGAGTTTTCTACTCTGTCTTTCAAAAGTATGACTTCTAATTAAAACAATTGTTATCAGCCTGTTCCTCTCCTCCCCTATGGTGGTAAGTGTTCTGACCAGTTGAGGTGGGCCTAGGGCTTGGGTCCCAAAACTAATGAGCTTGAGTCTTGTGTTAGTCATGTTCAATAGTGTTGGCAATGGTGAGACATCATAAAATAGGCAAGATCAAGAAAAAAAAGATTAGAGTGAAAACCATTTGCTTATGCAGTGATAATTGTTGTAGAAAAGTATATTCTACAACAACAAACTCAATTTTTTCTCATATTTTGATCATGAATACTTAGTTATTCCTCTATCACATTGGGTGCAGTTATAACTTGAGTCCCATACAATGCAATTTATTTTCTTAACAAGCTGTTGCTATGAGAAAAACTTAAACCAACCAATTACTTTAGATGATGAGGCATCGCTGTTAGTTGTGAAGCGAGTGACTGTAGGTAAGGACAAGAGGATTTGCCCCAGTCATTGGGGAAAAATTGTCTGCTTGCTAAAGTCTCTGCCCATCCTTCCACATATGTCTCCAGTAACTCCTCATCTTCTTGATGTTTTTTTGATATCCATTTTCTTGGTGGTGCAATGCAATGAGAATTTTAGGAGAAACTCGAGGTTCTCCTACAGTGCGCCTTGGTCAACGCAGACCTTAAACCCTGGAGTACAGGTTAAACAACATTTGGTTTTCAAGTGCTTTTCACAGATCTTCGCTAGAGCCTTTCTGTAGTCTCCTTCCAGATCAAGTTCTTGATGGTAAGCATAGTTGAGTTGCTGTTTAACAATAAATTTCCCAGGCTTTTCCCTAAGATTGGCACATAGTAGGTTGGGTGTATGTTAAGTAGCATTCCAAGGCAAGTTTGGAAAAAAGTTTCTGACAATTCTTATTACATTTCTTTTATGGTAGACCTCAGTGTACAAGTTCTGATTTAGAAATTTGGAATTACCTGGACTCCACTCCCCAAAATTCTAGTTTAATCGACCTGTAGTAAGGCTTGAGCATCAAAGGTAATTGTAATGCTCAGTCAGTGCTGGTAACCATTACCTTAGGAGATGCAAAGTCAGATGATTTCATAAACAAAGTAAGTGTTCTACTATGAGTATCTTTCACAGTAAGTAATATGTGATGTTTCAGACCGTCTAGATGACCTTTAGAATGTAAGTTTGTTGGGTGAATTTGAAGTTTTTATTTAAAAAAATTTTTTTTCATAGATTTTTTTGTGATAAATTGTTGCTGTCCTCATGCCTAAACATGTTGAATTTTGAACAATCTTTGTTTGTCTGCTGTGCTTCCAGCTTTAAGGGAAAATTGGTCATGTTTTCTTATTGTGCTTTTAGAGGTGAAACTATGCGATTAGATTCATTTTAGAATTTTGGGATGAAAACATGTCTGAAATAACTGTTATTTAGGTTGTAGCAACAGGCATAACTTAAAACACACACAGCCACAATGAGGTGATTTGAGGACTGATTTTTTTCCACTTGCTGTTATTGGCAGCAAGTCAAAATTTGTCAGTCACTGAATGAGCCCTATGGATATATTTGCTCTGGCATTGCTAGTCAAATGAAGTCTACCACTTTGGGCAAAAAACTCACTACATTTATTCTTACTGGTTGACAGATTTATTTGTGGTTCCTATTTAAAATGGAGAAATTGAGCACAGCCCTTAAACCTTTGGGTTTGGCAGAACTGCCTTGGACAAGATACAGAACTCTAAAGAAGGAGCAGCTAAATGTTTTCCTTAATAAACCTTTCCTTTGTAAAACTGGCAAAGTATAACCTACTAAATGGCGGGCGAGTTCAAGCATGTTGTTCAATGCCAGCATGACCTAGAATTTCTCTACCAGTTAGCACACTAGCTCCTTGTCACAGACAGTGCTGGTACTTTTCAGCCACATATCCCAGAAAAGCCTCCTTAAACTCTTGAAGCCTTATAAGTATCAATTTGTGGCCCTGGTGCATGTCTGGAGAGCTGTGTGTGGCTTTGTAGGTGCTTAATAGCTATTTGCAAATTTTTTCGTTTCTAGGTACAACCTAGAATAATGAATCCACAATTAGAAAATGTTAAGGAATGACATAAAAGTGAACAACCTGTGCTTGTAACAAGGAAGTATAAAAAGTTTTCTCTAATTTTTATTACTTTTTATCCCTGCACTTCTGGCATATGTACACAAGGTCAAAATTATCTGGAAAAAAAAAGACAAGAAAAAAAGGTCAGTCATAAACTGAAAGCTTTATCAGAAAGGATACTGACAGTCTGCAGGAAGACACTAAAAGAACAAGAAATATTATATTCAATTAAGCATTATTTTTATGATTTTTCAATCATTAAAGAAGGATTGGGAAAGAAATTTATGAGCAAGTCTCATAAACTGTCCTATTTTCTTTTAGGAATTGAAAGGCCTTCATTTTGGTAGCATTTTATATATGCAAGGTTGACCCTCATGTCACCAATGTCTATCTAGCAATGCTTCCTATATTTCTGGGCCAGTCCTAAAAGAAGGTTAGATATAATGTCCACTTTTCATGGATACCTACTGAGTTCTGCCAGACTCCACCCTATAGATAACTATTAAAAATATGCAGCCTTGATAAGATTTACTCACTACTCTACTCATATTTAGAATAGGTACGAGTGTAGATGATCACAAAATTGATAAGACTCACTTTCTTGTGAAAATTATGTTGTACAAGAGAAATGGAATGATGACACCCAACAAGTATCATACATCCACCAAACATAATAAAAAATATCGTACATTAGAAGTTGCTAAATAATAGAAATTGTATAGGAATAAGGGTGATTAAGAATGAGAAAATGGTGGTAGTTCAATAGAATGGCAATGTTCAATAGAGCAGTCAGAGTCAGGATCTTTTAAAGAGCAACATGTGACAAAGACTTGAAGAAGGTAAGAGAGCCATCTGGAATCTTGAGGAGGTATGTTCCAGGTAAAGGCTATACTTGAAGTATGGAACTGTAAGTTTCAAGTTTCAGGGGCAAGAAAGAAAATTGAAGGTTCAAAATATAGATGGTTTCACATCTGGCTGGATTTTTTTGGGTTTTTTTTTTTGAGTTGGAGTCTCACTCTGTCACCCAGACCGGAGTGTAGTGGCCGCTCCCGGCCACCACAGCCTCGACCTGCTGGGCTCCGGCGATCCTTCTGCCTCAGCCTTCCACGTAGCTGGAACTACAGGCATGCACTACCACGCCCGGCTGATTTTTTAATTTATTGTAGAGATGAGGTCTAGCTGCCCAGGCGGGTCTCGAACCCACGGGTTCAGGCAATCCACTCACCTCAGCCTCCCAAAGGCGCAGGATTACAGGCTGAGCCACCGAGCCCGGCATCTGGCTGGATTTTAAGGGTAAGTGGAGAATGACAGGCAGCTGCCAAGTTATACTGAACACTATATGTATGCTCTATGAAACTGTTTACACTTTATCCTGTAGAGGCCAGTTTATCTTCCATAAGAGCATGAATCCATAGGCAGGGACTCTCAGTCTACTGAAAACCTTTGAATTTGGGAGCAGCTCAGTAAATGTCTAATGAAGACATGCTTAATTATAATCTTCTGATAGTAAAATGGTGATATGTATTATACAAAATATTTCTTTTTCACAAAAATAATACAAGTAAATTGTATCTGTTTTCTATTGCTGCCATAACAAATTACCACAAGGATAGTGACATAAGACAACATAAAACGGCAGAAATGTATTATCTCACAATTCTATAGGTCACACATCTACAATTGTTTAATGGGTTTCTTTGTTTTGGGCCTCACACAGCTGGAATCAAAGTGTATTATCTGGAGCTTCTGAGAAAGAATTGGCTTCTAGGATTTTTCAGGTTGTTGAGACAGTCCATTTTCTTCTGGTTGTTGGACTAACGTCTCCGTAATTTGCTGGCTGTCTACTGGAGGCCCCGTCTTCTACCTCCTAGAGGTCCTTCTCAGTCCCTTGCATGTGGGTCCCTATATCTCAAGTTGATGAAGAATGCTGAGCCCTGTAGAATATTTTGAAAGGTTTATTCTCAATCAGATGAGTAATCTAGTCCCAAGAGGTCCTGAGGACATGTGCCCAAATGGTTGAATTACAGCTTGGCTTTATACATTTTTAGGAGACAGAAGTTACAGGGACAATATAAATCCATATATTTGAGATTCATATTGGTTCAGCTAGAAAAGGTGGGACATTTCCAAGCGAGTCATAGGTGGATTCAAAGATTTTCTAATTAGCAATTAGTAGTCAAAGTTAAACGCTGTGTAAAGAAGTTTGAAATCAGTAAAGGAAATGTTGAGTTGAGATGGGAGTGCAGGCTGAGGAAGCTAAGGTTCTTGACATGTAGGTAAAGTCTCAAAGTTGTCAGCCATTAGAAAGAATAGGTGGAAAATGTCTGGTTCCTCTGGGAAGCCCAGAAAGGGGATTCTATACAGATGCACATTTCTCCAAGAGACTGCTTTACAGGGTCATAAAATAATTTTGATTTCCTTCTATAGCTGTTATGTGATGGTATGCCAAAGTCAGATTTAAAAGGAAGCTACATTATAGGATTAATAAAAACCTGTCTGATGAGACTGTTTGGTGTACAGAGCATGAATCCCCCAGTCCTCTTAGCTAGGAATTTGGTCAAGAGAAAGAAAAAGAGGACAGAGTTTAGTCCTCTCTTAGAGCCAGCTACAACTCAGAGTTGAATCCTTCTCTGGTATTAGAATCTCTCTGACAGCCTCTTTTCTTCCTGTTCTGTCTGATCTCTTCATCTCTCAAACTGGATTCTTCTGCCTTTATCTTCTGCTCTCAAAGGATCATGGAATTTCATTGTGCCTACCCAGGTGATCCAGAATAAGCTCCCTATGTAAGGTGAACTAATTAGTATTGTAAAATACGTAATTGGCTTCATCCTATTTCCTGACAGATAGCTCCTAAAAATCCTTCAAATCTGCTGAGTGTCTTTTTTTATGCTAAAGACTAGTTACTAGGGGCACTTAGAGAGCCTCAGGATGGAGGATAGTCACCAGAAAACTCAAACCATGATTATAGGGTTGGAACTTTCATCCTACCCCCAACCTCCAGGGACTGGAGAGCGGATAAAAGATAAGTTGATCCCCAATGGTCAATGGTGTAATCAATCATGCCTATGTAATAAAACTTTCATAAAACCCCCAAAAGACTAAGTTCTGATCCCTTACAGCTAGCTGAACACAAGGAGGATTTTGGAGGGTAGTGCATCTGTTGAGGACAAGGAATCTTCCTGCCCCCCTCAGGTGTCTCACCCTATGTATCCATCTGACTTGTTCATCTGTATCCTTTGTAATATTCTTATAATATTATATTATATTATAGTAATATATAATATACAGCAGTATTATATACTGTTATATAATCTTAGAATATTATTATGCCATTACATATATTAATATCACAATATTCTTTGTGATATTATTTATAATAAACCAGTAAATGAAAGTATTTCCCAGAGTTCTATGAGTCACGGTAGCAAATTAGTGGAACCCAAGAAAGGGGTTTTAGGAACCCTGATTTATAATTGGTTGGTCAGAAGCAGAGCTCAAACAAGCTGGGGCTTGCAATTGACATGGGAAAGGGGGCATTCTTATAGAATTGAGCCCTCAACCCGTAGGATCTGAAGCTATCTAACTCAGAATTGAATTAGAGGACACCCAGCTAGTGTCTGCTAGAGATTCATCTGCAGGATGTTTGGTGTGTAAGGGAACCTCTCCCCACCAACACTGATGTCGGAAGTGTTGACTGAGTAGAAATAGAAAAAGCACTTTAGTTTGGTCTATGTTATTACAGTAACCTTATCTTAATCTGCTAAGAGTGTCTAGATTAGTGTTTGAATAACCTGAGGATGGGCATCTTTTGGGAACATCTTTAGAATTTTGCACACCACAACGTCATATCTTGGGATGACTCATGATCAAATAACAATTGTTCCTCTAGAGAAGGATAGAGTAGAGGGCAGCTAAATGGTTGTTATCTGGGGAAGAAAAGACATAGAAGTGATTCATTTATAGTTGCTGATGGAAAAGTGGTGGCAAATTGGAGGACTCAACTTCTGAGGAGTGTTTTGGTCCAATTTGCAATGTGGAAAAAGTCATTTTCCAGTCAGGTCAGTTAGTAGTGAATAAACCCGAAAGCAGTGCCAGGTGGACAGGTAGTCGTCATTTGTAGAATTGATATGTCTGTAGACATAGGTCTTCTTTGTTGGGTAGGGTTCAGGACAGGCCTTCAATCTTTAGGTGGTAAAAGGTCATAGGGGTGGACATGGCATAGTAGGCAGGGGAGAAGACAAAACTAAATTATAGGGCTAGTTACAGAAAGAAAAATCAAAGAAATCAGAAAAATCAAAGAAACAAGAGCACTTTTAGGGACGGGGAGCCAGCTGTATGCAACCCTTCATGGCACCAATTTCTGGCTCTTACTTGGTCATTTTTACAAAAAAAAACTAACAGTTTTTCAATGGTGCATTGACTAGACAATACAAATATCCTAAATTCGTTGGTCTTTAAGGAAATGTCCTATTTCTCCTGACAATATATAACAAGGTTTGATACATTGCTAAGTTTCTGAAGTGGAAAAGGACAACATCTTTCAGGCAGCTTTTATTATATTGACTTAAAAACATTATTTTATGTCTGTTGGTTTGCTTTCAACAAGTGTTATAAAAAATTTAGAGAAAAAAGACAACATATAAATGCAAACTGACATTTATAAAGATAGAAAATAGCTTTTTTTCCCTTATCGGCTTTGAATACTTTAAAATATTTGTTTTTTGGTCTTTTAAAAAAGAGACTATTTCTCGGTAACCTAAAAGGATTTTTGGATCTGGGAGAGGAATTTTAACTGATACTTAGGGGAAGACGTCATTGATAAACCCAGGGAAACAAAGTGAAGGTTTTCAGGCGTTTTTAGAGCTCTTTCCTGGGGTGCATTTACTGGACTTTGCTTGTTTGCCTTGTGGCCAAAGACCTTCATGCCAGATATCCATTTGCTGTTATATGTGTGTGCATGTGTGTGGGGATAAGAGGCTGGGGGAAATGTGGTCATGATTGAGTAGTATTACTCTGTTTTTAGTCAGCTCGCACCTCTATAATGAGCAAGTTTCTGCATCACATTTTTCCTTCAACTAGCTGACATGGCCAAAACTCAGTCTAGCAGATGATTGGGCATGGCATTAGCCAACACTGTACTGCCTCCAGCTTCCTGTCCTGGGCCTCGTCTCTTGGGTTTCTTATATTTCAAGTCTGGTTCTTCTCCAGCTGGTTCACTCTCCCAAAGTTTGCTTTAATTGTGATATGAGCTGGCCATAATGTGAGTTAAGTTTCAGAAACATCAGAAATCCTTCCCTTTATTCATGTACTGATGGTCTCTGCAAATTACCTAACCATCTGTATTTGAATTCATATATTTGTACCAAAGGGTAAATAAATGCCTTAATTGGTGTTAGCTAATCTTTTGGATAATCACACAGATAAAAATTCTGTGAATTTTGCTATAGATTTTTGGTGTTTTGGCCAAGACAAACATAAATTGGTGTAGCAATGACTATGATTAGTGTAGCAGGTATTCTAAATAGAGCAAAACAATAGGAAAAAGACAATGATTTAATTTAAAGAATACATGGGGATCAGAATTTATTTTTTTATTTATTTTGTTTCATTAATGTTTCCATCATTTCTCAAGCCCCTGGTCTTTCCTGGATGCCAAATAAGGCTGTCGTATTGAATAGTCTCTGGGTTGTTCGTCCAATGAATTGGCAGTAGGTACAAAGTAGACTAAAGTTAAGGGTTCATTTCCCCAAAATTGACCATGGATTATACCTTTATTCCCAAAATTGAGTTTCAATTATATTTTATTTTAAAAAGGCTATGCACTTTAAAAAGTAGCACAACCTACTTATATGCTGGAAAAATTAGTAGAGATGTTTTGTTAAGAAAAGACCCATGAAATAGTTTTCATGTTTAGAGGACAACGTGGTTTAAGAACTTGAAAGGGTAAGGAAGAGGCACATAGCCAACTCATGATAGCTAGCCCTTTGGAATTTTTCTGATAGAGTTGCCATCTTCTGGTTGGAGTGCAAAATGTATATGCTGTCATTTTTCCAAGATAAATGAAATTCATAGCTTATGAATGAGGCACAGACTAGAATGCCATTTTTAGTTTTTTTTTTTCAAAGAAAGAAAAGTTTATTTAAAAGTAAATTAGAGAGAGAAGATTCGCCTCCCCAAGGTCGGGGAGGGGGCCAAAGCCAGGAAGCGTGGCGACAACCATAGCCCAAAGAGCACATGGCCACACCAGACTCTAGCAATGCAATGGATCCATTTTTAGTTTTTAGAAGAGTAAATACAGGAAAAAACATTGACATTGGCCTTGGCAATGATTTTTTGGATGTGACAGCAAAAGCACAAGCAACAAAAGCAGCAAAAATAAACAAGTAGAAATACTTCAAATTGAAAAGCTTTTGCACAGAAAAAAAATCAGTAAAACAAAAAGGTAACCTACAGAACAGGAAGAAAAAATGTTTGCCAACCATCTATCTAGGTATTAATATCCAAAATGTGTAAGGAATGCACAGAACTTATTAGCAAAACATAAAATAAAAAATAACCCAATCAAAAGTAAGTAAAAGACCAGAATATTTCTTTACATGCAAAGAAGATATACAAAAGGCCAAAGGTACGTGAAAAGGAGCTCAACATCAGTAATCATCAGAGAAATACAAATCCAAACCACAAGAGATCATTTCAAACCTAACTGTTAGGATGGCTATTATCAGAATGATGAGATATAACAAGTATTGGTGAGGGTGTGGAGAATAGGGAACCCCTGTACACTCTTGGGAATGTAAATTCATAAGACCATTATGGAAAAAAGTATGGAGGTTTCTCAGAAAATTAAAAATAGAACTACCATATGATCCAGAAAGTCCACTTCTGGTTGCATATCCAAAGGAAATGAAATCAGTATCTCAAATAGATATATACACTTCTGAGTTTACTGTAGCATGATTCACAGTAGTCAAGATATGAAAGCAGCCTAAATGTCCATCAATAGATGGGTGGATAAAGAAAATTATATACACATATATATGACAAAATATTATTTAGCCATAAAAGGAAGTGAATGCTGCCATTTGCAACAACATAGATATTTTATTTATGTTACATAAGTTAAGTCAGACATAGGAAGGAAGATAGCACATGATCTCACTTATGTGTGGAAGATACAAAAAACAGACATGTAAAAGCAGAGAGTGATTATCAGGGACTGGGAGTTTGGGTGGGGACTTGGGGAGATGTTGGTCAAAGGGAGCAAACTGTATACTATAAGATGAATAAGTTCTGGGAATCTTGTGTTCAGCATGTGTGGGGATGGATGTATTAATTCATTTGATTGCAGCAAACGTTATGCAATGTATACGTATGTCAAATCACTATGTTGTACACCTTGACTATATACAATGGTGTTCATTAAATATGGAAAGAAAAATAAATATGACCTTCATACAGACTGGATATGATGTTAGTGGTTATAATAATCTTTACCTATGGGCACCTACAGCCAAATTGTAATTAGAGGGTTGCTTGATGAGTACAAACTCAAAATAAAGGATTTTTGCCTTGGAAAAAGAATTTTAAACACTCTCTCTGTAAACAAAGCCTTGCTGATGTAGGACTCATGCTGTTCGAAGGACAAGACTCTTCTCAGGAGTGAGTGATAACTCCGCATCAGGCCCTGTATCTTTTATCCTATTCTTTTTTTTTTTTTAACAAAGCATCTGCTATTTTGACTAATTCTTTTGTGGATAACTTTAAAATTTTGTTAAAAACACTGCATATTCTGAACTCAAATATTGTCATAGAATTCATTCCTTGATTAGATCATTGGTATTTGGTGACTTTCTCAGTCATCCATTTATAAGTTGTTGCTTAGTTTGATAACGTGGCCAACTCATATGTGGACTAAATTAGATTATTCTGCAGGGTGAGATACATCACCATCATCCCTGTGCTTAAGGATATAAGCAAATGAAAGCTCCTTTTAACTTAAAAGATTTCATGTAACTTTTTTATGACCATGCTTTTCACCTTTAGAGCTATAGAGACATTGGGAGAATCTGATTTTGTATGTTCTTACTTAAATGCTCCCAGTAACAGTAATATTAGGCAAAGAAGCTTCTATTTTTTTCCAAAGAGTTTTAGTATATAAAAAAATGCCTTCATAACCAGTCATAGAATGATAGTCAACAAAGAATTTTATTATATAGCATGGATTCACTAAGTTTTCTAGTACTATTATATAGCTATCCAGAAAATTATATTTCCTTGAGATGTAATAGCTCCCCCCAAAATGGAATCTATTAAATCATGGAGCCACTGAGTATTCAAGGGAATTAACTAAATAAAAATACTTATGAAATTGTAAGACACAAGATTCCCATTTAATTTTTTTCACATAACTCCTGTCATTTCATGTAATGGCTTTTTTGAATGTGTAGGAGATAGATTGAATAACATCCTATGTCCTAGTTCTGTCTGGTGGCTCTAATGCTGAGATTTCCTGATGAAAGTGAAAGGTGGTTACTTGTGTGGGGTCTGTTGATTCCTCATCAATGATCAGTGTCAGTACCTTTATGGCATTTTTGGGACTCATGATAAAGTTACAATAGCACATTTTTTTCTTTTTATTCATTACAAGTAAAAATTAGAGCTATTCTGTACAGTGCCTGTAATTCAACCTCCTAACACATAAGCGGTGCTTCTACTATAAAATATAGACACTTTCCTCTATGCACAGCTATAAATTAATTACCACTTTTTCACTTTGTTAAATATAAAAATAGCAGGAGTCCACATTCCAAATATGGAATAGATTTCCTTGGTAGATAGTTCCTGGAGGCACTGGAAATCAGGCTAGGCAAGTTTTAAAATAAAATTGATGAACATTTCTTTAATTAAAACTTTCCACTCTAACACTGTATCTTTGGTTTTTATCCTGTTAGAAACATTTTGTCCCATTCAATAGATTTCATGAAATTTTTACATGATACATTGAATACATGTGTACTAAAATATTGTCATTCATAAAGAATGATATATAACTTTCCACTTTTTTCTTCTCTCCTAAAGTTTTACCTTTTTTTTCCATAATGAATAATTTCTAGCCACAGACTGGTAAGTACAGTGGCTTACTCAATATTAATTTCTACCTTCTTCCTTGCTAATAGGACCAAGATTTAATGGAGAATAGTGATGTTCTCAACTGCATGTGATAAAATATAATTGATCTAAGTCATAAGGTAAGTCATTCCTGTTCTGCTTTTCTATATCCTGGATTTTTAGTCTTTGTTGGTATCTGTGAGAAACCATGTGATGAAATTTCAGCAAAGAAGATACAAGGAAAATTGATTGGGAGATTTGAGGAAAGATTTTGATGAAACTGAGAGGCATATCTACCCTCCTTTACCCCTTCATTTTCCATAATGTCAGCATGGTCATTAGAACCACACCAGCCTTTCTTTTGCAGCATGAGGCTATTTGCTTGATTAAAAAAAAAAAAATCTCACTCCACCAAGGATGGAAGAACAAAAAGATAGTTGCCAAATTAACTTCAGTATTGACCTCCCTGTAGATATCTTGTCAAATGAGATAACTAAATCCATATTTAAGCTGCTATTTAGGGATACTGTCTTCCCTACCCCAGCTCATTGTATTTCTAATTGATAAACTAAACTACCTATATAGGCCTTCCATTTGGATTATTTACAGAATATTTTTATTAGTGTTTACTTTGACTCAGAATCTAGATGAAATGCTGACGAAATTATCAGGGAAATGGGTGAGTCTTTGTACAGTCAGTTATATTGTCAAGAGATTTAGATAATCAGGAGAAATAAAAAAAATTTTTTTGAAAATATTTACATGCATGGATACCATTTGTGGTGTTCCTCATTCTTTTGGGTAGATGCATTTTCATCTAGTATTATTTTTCTTTTGTCTGAAGGACTTTAACAATTTCTGTACTACAGGTCTACTGGTGATACATTCTTTCAGCATTTGTATATCTGAAAAAGTATTTCTTTTGCCTTGATTTTTGAAAGATATTCTCACCGGTTATATATTTCTAGGCTGATCATTTTATCTTTCAGTACTTGAAAGATGTTGATCCAATGTCTTCTGACATTGATTCTGACACAAATCTGCTGTCATCTTTAACTTTGTTTCTCTGCATATTATATCTTTTTCCCCCTTCTGTCTGCTCTTAACATTTTTTGATCACTAGATTTAAACAGTTTGATTATGATATAGTGTGGTGTACTTTTCTTTGTGTTTCTTATTGGATATGTAGATTTATAGCTTTCATCAAACTTCAAAAATCTTTGGCCATTATTTTTCAAAAATTTTTGCCCCCCCTTTACACATATACATATATTAGAGTGTGTGAATTTGCTTTATAGTTTATTCATGCTGGTGCAACTCTGGTTGCCTGTGAAAGATTCCTCAGATATCAATTCCTCAAGACTTTCTTGCATCCACTTCTCTTTGCTAATCCTGACAAAAAAGTATGGTTTTTTCTTGTTTTTACAGTGGAGTAAAAGATCTTTCATATTCTTTCACCTCCAACTGAAAGTAAAAGCTCATTGGTCCTCTTAATATTGTCAATCTATATCACTCAAAGAACAATAGCAGGAGGGCATTAGAATATAATGTGTTTTTCCTATTTCTGGTAATTTTTCACATGTAGCCAGGTTTGTTACCATAACCTGAATGTACTTGCATGCTCTCTTCTTCATTCTCTTGCAGTGGAGGAACAATGGTATACTCTTGTGAATTTGAAAGGCAGGATTATGGATGCATTGTCAACACTCTTTTTCTTTCTTTTAGCATTAACTCTCATTCTCCTTCAAAATGATATAATTCTTGAAAGTCCAGAGTTGTCTGTGCCTGGATGGGAAAACCTATGTAATTTTGGCGTTTGGGTTTTATTCAGCATGACCACTTAATCCAATATTGGCTTTCTCAATTACAAAAATAAAATGATGTTTTGGTTTTTATGGTTTTACTCCTTTGCTTATTGTTCAGTTGGTTTAGAACTTGGGCAATTAAAAGGAATGTCGGTTACTGGCATTTCCTGAAGTTCCAACTAATTGTTAAGCATTAACAATACCTAAACAGTACTCTTATGTGAAGTACTACAATAACATAAACTAATTAACTACTTTCAATGTATATGGAATCATATTTCAGTGTAATACTTTATTTTCTGATTTTAAATTACTGATGGATAATTTTGGGAAGAAAATAGATATAGTCATGGTAGATTAATTAAAACATTTATTTTACTTAATGCATTTAATAAACTAACTTTCTACGATATAAAGTCAAAATTAGATTAAACTATCCTAATATAAAGTGCCTTAATACAACAACAAATTTTGTTAGCTCTCATACTTCTGAGTGGTTGACTGAATTTAACAGAGCTTTTCCCAGGCTTTACTGGATCTGCAGCATCTAAAGGCTTGGATGAGTAGGAATGTCCAAGGTGGCTTTCTCATGTGGATGGCAATTGTTGATGGCTATTTGGGTTGATAGCTCAGCTAGAGTTACTGATAGTTGTGTTCCTTTTCTTTCACATATGGCTTGAACTGCTCACAGCAGGTGAGAAATTAAAGAATTTCTCTTAAAGCCTCAGGAAGTCCCTAAATATCACTTCTGTTGTATTTCATTGGTTAAAGCCAGTTCCAAAGACAGATTCAAAGGGACAGAAAACGAGAGACATTTCTTGATGTAAACAGTAGCATATGCATTCAGGGTGGGTGAATTTGTTGGGGTCATTTTTGGAGATTAGTCTACCTTGGTAGAAAAAAATTATAATGCCCCATATAGATTTTAGAAGGAAATGAATTCTCATGGTGTGAGACATGCTTTAGATACATTAGATAATTTAAGCTTTACTTTGAAGTGGAAAACCTCATATTCTCAACCAACAGACAATGAGATCAAGGTTCCTTCATCTCTACTGCCTATCAGCAGACACCCGATAGAGGAGAAAAGTTTTTGGAAGTGGATGGTAGAAGCGGTGAAATGTATAAGATTCACAAGGGGAACTTTAGTCATAGTCTCAGCATATGATTGGGCATTCCTGGAGAATATGTGGTACATGACAGCCATGCATCTGGATCAGTTTTTTTTTTTTTTTTTGTCTAGTTTTCCCATTCTTGAACTTTGTGAAGTTTTGACTGAAGAACAACTTGATTTGTCATTGGTAGCTACTGTTTATTCTGTTTGTGGAGTGACAGATTAAAAGACATAAATGTCATATGGAAGAGTGGTATCTCCTTTCCTTTCTGTTCAGCTATCATCATCATCATCTGAATTACAAGTGGTAAGGAGTAAGGAGTGTGCCTACAGTTTGAAGAATCACAAGAGAAATCCTTTTTTACTTTTTCCTCTCCAAGTACAGGGATAAAACAGAGCCCTAGATTACCTGATTATAGAAGCTTTTATAATTATAGAACTTTTAGTAGAACAAATGGTGTACTCAGAAGAGAGCCAGGATTCAATTAATGCAAAAAGAGGGAGTGTATGAATACAATTTTAACATGCAGGAGTGTTTTATTTTATATGCGATAGACAAGGAAGTGCAATTGTAAGGGAATGCATCTATAATGATAGGTAAAGCAGAAATAGGATGTGATGGATGTGGGTCATGGGTTAAGATTAAAAAGTAGGTGTAGATGAAGAAGTTTGTCTTCTATTACATGGTACGGGCTTCTGCGATAAGAATTATATTTGGGATGACCCTGGCAATCTGCAAAATAGTTTTAGTGCTAAATATTTTGCCCAACGTCTTTCATATTGCTAAGTAAATGATGGCATGTATAATAATTTGACAGGAAACAGAAGAAAAGTGGCATGTTTTTAGTATAGTATTTTTCTAGGTTTGAAGTTTGGGGCAAATGGTTTAAAATTCTGCTGAGTTCTTAATTTAAAAATTAAGTTAATGTGCTATCAGAGTTTATTTTTATTCGCTTTGGAATTTATATTTTTATTCACTTAGGGACTTGTATTTATTCAAAATGACTTCTTGACCTTCATTGGAGACATGAAATGTAATAAATAATTAAAATTTCAAGAAATAATTTGGTAAGATCACATTACAGCTCTGAATAATTCTATTATTCCACAGCTGATCCTGGAAATATTATCATCATTTTTATTTCTTTTGGTGGGAAATCTACTTTTCCCCAAATGTTTTGAATTTCTTTCTCTCTTTCTGTATACACATATTCATAAAAACACTGTAACTCCTAATTGTTTTTCATGCTAATTTTTACAATCTGTTATTGTACTTTTAAATATAGAGATATAGAGGCATTTAGCTGAATCTACTCTGTCAAACATGCATATCATGAACTTTCTTTTTGAATGAGTTCCTCATTTGAATTTAGTTGAACTTCCTTTTTTCATCAATAAAGGACAGAATGTTTGACTTCGTGATCTGTGAGCAATATAGATAGTTAACTGAAGCAAAGACTGAAAGAAACTTTGCTTAGCCTGCTTTTATAGAATCAGAAAATTATGGTCATCATTGTTTTTAGTCAATGTCCTTTGACATTTTATCAGCATTCAGTGTATTATTATTTTAGCAGGAGTAATTGCTTCAATTGCCTAATCAACTTCAGTAGCTTCAAGTTAAAGAAGACGTAAATCATCATCCTGTAAAGGTTTAGGAGCTTCTCTTTAAAGAATGTGAGAGGTCAGAGTTCTTTGTAAAAATATATGCAATGCCCACATTTCTCTCTCATTACTCTCTTTTTTGTCTCTTGGGATTAATATGATTCTTTTACTTCATAGTGCCAGATTTCTGAGTTCTGCATGGATACATCAAGTCTCACTGTCTAGAAAACTGAACTGCCTTTTTATTTTATTTTGTTTTTGAGTCACGATCACAGCTCACTGCAGCCTTGACCTCCTAAACTCAGGCAATCTTTCTGCCTCGGTCTCTTGAGTAGCTAGGACTACAGACAAGCACCACCACAGGCAGCTAATTTTTTTTATTTTTTGTAGAGATGAAGTCTTGCTATGTTGCCCAAACTGGTCTTGAATTCTTGGACTTGAGCAATCCTCTTGCTTCTGCCTCCTAGAGTGCTGGGCCTGGATCACCATTTTTTTTTTTTTTTTTTAGAAAGCAGGATTTATTGAGAGGACAGAAAAGTTCCCACAGTGGGAGGGGACCCGAAGGGGTTGCCCCAGATCATCTTAATGAACCAAAAGTTAGTTCTATAAAACCAATTCAGCACTTGATAGTTTCAGTTAAAGAAAGAAAATTTAAAAATTATATGATTCATTAGATAATGCATTGAAATAAATATTTTAAGGCGTTCCATCTTTATTTTCACATTTGGAATGGTAATTGCATATAATTTTTCATTGCATATTTTAATCTGCAGAGGTTTTTATTGTTGTAAGCCTTTTTTTTTTTTGAGTTGGAGTCTCACTCTGTCGCCCAGACTGGAGTGCAGTGGTTGCTCCCAGCCACAGCAGCTTTGACCTGCTGGGCTCCGGCGATCCTTCCGCCTCAACCTTCCAAGTAGCCGGAATTACAGGCGCGCGCTACCACGCCTGGCAAATTTGTTTATTTATTGTAGAGATGAGGTCTTGCTTACCAGGTGGGTCTCGAACCTGCGGGCTCAGGCAATCCACTCACCTCAGCCTCCCAAAGGCGCGGGATTATAGGCTGAGCCACCGAACCCGGCTTGTTGTAAGTCTTTACTCAGATGGAAATAAAGAAAAATTACACATTCAGGCCAAACTTTGAGTTGCTATCTGTGGATGAATTAGTCCAATCTAAGCTACTCAACTGTTCTCATGAAATAAATTTAATTATGAAGGCTTATATTATGCTTCATACTTGAGAAGTAATTTTGAAACAAAGAGAGAAAATAGTTTAATCTTTGAGGGTGACTTAATTATTTAAAGAATATAACATTAACCTAGTAGAAGAATTCTACTTTTTCTAAAAAGAATTTGGTTTCATTATAAATTGGTGTGTAAATTAAAATTTAATTACTTGTTTGATCAATTTTATTAACATATGCACAAAATAGTTGTATATTTGGAGAAAAGAAAGCAATAAGTCAAGTTGATGTGCATTAACTCAAAACACACTGCTCCTTAAAAAGTCACGTTCCAGTTTATAGAGAGAATGCAGAAATGTTTCTCATCCTTTCAAGTTCTCTCTATTGTTCAGCTTAAAATAAATAAATCAACTTGAGACTTTGGGAAGATGGAGACAGTAGTATAAATTCTAATTCTCTTTAAATGTTTACACAAATACAGAGAAAGAATACCAATGGAAAGTGTGGCAAACTGAAAACAGCACTCAAAGTTGGAAGGGACTTCTTTTATCTTATTTTTTTACATTTTTTTTATTATAAAAATTTGGGGAGCCAAATGTAATGGTACATGCCTGTGGTTCCAGCTACTTGGGAGAATCGCCTGAACCCAGCATGTCAAGATTGCAGTGGCCATGAGTGTGCCACTGCACTCCAGCCTGGGCAACAGAGTGAGACTTCAACTCAAAAAAAAAAAAGTTATGGGGTACAAATTAAGATTAGGTCCATGAGTGGTTTACAAGCAGGAGAGGTTTGTGCCTCCCTCTGGACCTCACTTCATCTGGCTTAGGATCAGGTACCCTCAATGAGGTTACATTCCCTCTTACCTCCCTCCCCAGGCAGTGTCTTACTATTGCTAATCCCATTCTTCTAGGATTTTGATAAATGTTCAGGACCCACTCATAAGCGAGAATATGTGGTATTCACTTCTTTGTTTCTGTGATCAATCACTGAATATGATTGACTCTAAATCCATCCAAGTTGATAGGAAATCCATAATTTTGTCTGGAAGGGACTTCTTACAGTCTAATTTTTCTGGTTGGTGCATGGAGCCCCCGGTAAGGTCTGGATCCCAAGAATTCTCAAACTATAAAACAGAAGCACCCTTCTGGGTCAAATCCTTTTACTAAGTGAAAATTCTAGGAGTAGAATCCAAACTGAGCTGGACAGTGACAGAAAGCTTTAAAGAAAATGTCACTTCAGGTCTTAGGAGACAGCAAACTCTTTTTTTGCAAAGTTCCATAATGTAAATGTGCAAACTTTAATGGGGATCACATGTGGTCCTCCTCCACCACCTTTCTCTGTTCTTTCTTCCCTCTCTCCTTTTTTCTTTTCCCCAATCCTTTAAGAACTAAAAAAAATTCTTAGCTAGAGGGCAGTACAAAATGGGCCCAAAGTTGATATTTGGTCTGTAGGCTGTAGCTTGCTTCCCATGAACTAGAAAATAAT
Organism: Carlito syrichta; assembly: GCF_000164805.1. Classification (NCBI taxonomy): domain Eukaryota; kingdom Metazoa; phylum Chordata; class Mammalia; order Primates; family Tarsiidae; genus Carlito; species Carlito syrichta. The sequence continues at coordinate 418,474 of NW_007259913.1, forward strand.
GAAAAACAGAAACAAAGGAAGCAGGTATGTAATGTAGGACACCCCATTGTCTTAATCCCTTTGCAAAAACAACAGAGGGTGATCTAGAGACACAAAGTTGGAAATGAGAGCAGGGCTCAACTTTTTTGTGAAAATACAGGCAGACTTATTTTACTTAAAATTGAGCAATAGCAGCCTCACTCATCATCAGAGAAATGCAAATCAAAACCACATTGAGATACCACCTAACCCCAGTAAGATTGGCCATCATTAATAAAACAAACAGCAACAGATGCTGGTGAAAATGCAGAGAAAAGGGAACGCATTCACATTGCTGGTGGGAATGCAAACTAGCTCAGCCTCTGTGAAAAAACAGTGTGGAGATTCCTAAAAGAATTAGAAATTGACCTTCCATACAAGCCAGCAATTCCTCTTTGGGGAACATGCCCAGTGGAACTTAAATCACTCTACAAAAAAGATACCTGCACATGCATTGTTTATTGTAGCACTATTTACAATAGCAAAAACATGGAACCAACCATGCTGCCCATGGAAACTGGACTGGATTAAAAAAAAGTGGTACATATACACAATGGATTATTACTCAGCCATAAAGAAGGACAAATATATAGACTTCGCAGCAACTTGGATGGATTTAGAGTCTATCATACTCAGTGATCTATCACAGAAACAAAGAACAGAGTACCAGATGTTCTCACTCATAAACAGACCATAATACTATAAGAAAGGAATTGGCAGTAGTGGGATACAACTGGGGTGGGGGTGGGGGTGGGTACAAAATATCAATAAGGGTACCTAACCTCAAACCAGGCAAAGTAGGGACCAAAGGGAGGCCCAAACTTTACCTGTACGATGTCCACTTGTATACCTAATCCTGAATTGTACCCCACGTCTTTAAAATAAATATTTTTAAAAATAAAATGAAATAAAGTTGAGCAATAGGAAGAGAGGAGTAGAATCTCATACTAATTTAACATAAGAAAAAATACAGAAATATGCTATAATTATATTTTGTAAAATGTAAGAAAAAAGAATAAGGAACACCTGGGCATCCTTACAGATGAGAAAAATACTTGAGAAAGGCATGCTTTCAAAGTAATCCAGTATTTCAAAACCAAATACATTAAGTATGTAATAGAAAATATGGGTGAATGACATAAGCTGGAATGATGAAAACATTAAAGGACACTAAAATATACTACTCTGAAGGAATCTCTTAGCAAATGTTTGTGGTGTACACACACACACACACACACACACACACATTAAATTGTAATTTGTTGAACTGAATGCTGATTTTAACGGTCTAATAATGTGAGCATGAGAAAGGAACTCAGTGTTAATCTTTTGTATCTAATGGAGAATATCCAGGTTTTGTAAAAAAAATATAATTAGACACTGTCTCAATTCTCTATCTCTTCTCTTACTACATATTTTGTCTAATAGAAAATGCCCTGATCTTTGCAGCCATCCAATGGTTGGCATATGTACAGAGGTGATAGGAATTTACTTTGTGTGGAATTTATTGACGTTCCATGATAATAGAAATAATATGTAGATGTTCAGAAGTTAGAATAAATTAGCTCTGTTTTTAATAAGCACGTTGTATGGGTGAGGTGGATATTTTCTTACATTCATTTCTTACCTTATTGTTGTTTTAATTAAATCTCAAGGAATGAGTAAATCTGTTGAAATTCATTAAATTTATCATTCATCTGAAAGATGGCCTTTTCTAAACTACATAGCACACTTAATCCATTACATGTACGTACACCATTCCATGAGAAGAGGATTTCCATTTTTCTAATATTACCCTTCTTGTAATCAATGCTATTCTCAAGAGGATTTTTGTTTCATGGACTAGATGTTCTTTGTAAATTCTCAACATGACCTAATATAAAAATCAATGCATCTTTAGGTAAGTTCATTCCTATTATTAGATCTGGCTGTAAATTCACGCTAACATGCTTTGAAATATAAGCAGCTCCCTCCTACAGGGCATGACTTTTTCCTGGTAATGCATTAAATTTCATTATGGTAAAAAAAAACGCATTATGACAAACAATGAAATCCACCATGGGCATAAAAAAAGTCTCTCAGCTTCAGCAGATCGCCAGCAATGTGTGTGTGTGTCTTAATGTTCTTATCACAATATTCATCTTGATTTAGGTAAAAAATTCTTTTGTCCAGGCATCCAGGTTATCTCTCTATTAGTGCTCTCTCTCCCTAACAATGGAACAGCACGTGGGGGTTTCTGGCTTAGTGAGAATTAAAGGAAGCACTTTACTGTAACACTTGAGTAAGGCGGAAGAGACAACAAACTGGTAGCTCAGAGCAAAAGAAGGAAGCAAAGCAATGCGTGCAGCTCTGCTTATAAGACAGATGAGCATGAGCAATTTATTTTACAGAGTAAAGAAATGATGGTTAATTCCACATTTGCATATTAGTGGAGGAACCCACCCGAACTGAAGAGAAGGTGCCAAAAGATGTCCTGGAGGGTCACTCGAGGTCTGTTTTATTTTATTCCCTTTCTGACCAAGGAGGTGTTAAGTAACCTGGGACTTGGTTTTTCTAGCCACAGTAATTCGAACAATCCAGCACAAGGAAAGAACTTAGATGCTCTTTGAAGTGGTTGTAGAAGGATTTGCCTTGAATTATTTTTTTCCTAGAATATAGAGTACATGAAACACTTTAGTGATTGTCTTTTCTACTGATCTTACTCTCCAACAGAGCATAACTTTTCACGGGTGTTATTCGGATGCATGTGATTTTCTGTTGGTCACCCGCATTGCATTATCCTCTAAAAAAATGCCACTTTCATATTCTAGACTTCTTATGTGTGTGATTGAAATAGGCTATGTTTTTCAAATTTAGCTTAGTGAGAAGAGAGACACTTTTGAATTAATATTATTTTTTTACATATTCAAGATGCTTTCCAGTGTTATGCTGACATGGCATAGCTTAATTTCTATCCCTACCTAAACCTGCCTATCTTTAAGAAAAAAAGACCCACAGACAGAAATTCTCCTTTTGACCATTCCAGTTAAACCTGTGGGATCCAAGAGGGCAGCCCACTGGACCTCTGAATATCCTCTAACATTATTATAATATGCTTTCCTTACTAAATGAAACACACCTCAGCAGCCATGTCAGATCAAAAAAGGAGAGAAAGGGGCATGGTCCAAATTCTGGAAAATTTCTGACCATTCCCAGAAGAGACATGAATATTCTTCCTTTTGCTTTTAATGTCCAACTCCTTCATTAAAGAAACTATATTTTAACCCCCTCACTTCTTCCCTTAGGAGAGGTAGGTTTGTGAACCATGTTTCCCCTTCTCCATTTTATGGACATAGAATTAAAGCTTGCCTGGTTTGATCCCCATTTTCTGTTTCATATATTGACTTTGTAACACCAGACAGGAAAGAACTTCATTTTGGGGGCTAAGCCAACTTTGTCAGTAACAAAGGAAGGTGTGAGTTAGCAAGTTTGCAGAAATTTGGGGGCCTGATCACAATGCTAGCCTGAGATGTGTGCTCAAGGTGAGTTGGAAAGTGGTAAGAGGGCGATTCACTGGAGAAAATCAAACTTCAAAGCTTCATAGTTAAATTTTAATGTTTAGTTTGAATTATTTTCAGAATAATAGACATGATCAAGAAACGACATACAAAATAGTTTTAAAGACAAATGCAGAGTGAAAGTGAAAAGTTGCTCTTTCAATATCTTAGAGTTGTGGTATAAGACTTCCTTCTCTGAGGAGTAGTGAAGATTGTAGTGACAGTCTCTTCTTGTGTTCTTCCCCAGGTTAGCGTCACAATTGGCCAGTGAATTTTTCAATATCGTGCAATTCATCTTGATCCTCATGGACAAGTAAATGAGAAATAAAAGAGAATATTGAAATCAATGACAAATCTATATTGCATCCATGCTTAAATTACTACAGCCTGTTCAACAAGAGACCTAGATGCAGCAGCTATCTATTTAAGAGAATCTTTTATTTCATTTTATTCAGTGGAAAGACTAGAGTAGCCTTCAGGGGTCCAGTGATGTTAATCCTAATATGCCAATTACCAATGATATGACCCTGGAGAAGACCCTCAACATTTCTGTATCTCCGTTACATAAATGGTAGACAAAGGGATTTCTCAGGTGACATTCCACTAGAACATTTTGTGAATGGTTTTTCTACATTATATTGTTAAAAGAGTTGCATTTATTAGTTTATAAGAGCAGATCACATCTTTATTTTATGCAATTAACCTAACGATATTTATCAAGGAGTGAAGCCACAGCCTAAAATGGTTCTAGAGAGGTCTTTATCTTCATGTCTCTTCTGGATTATTTTTTAGATGTATTTAAGAGATTACAAAGAAAAGATCAAGAAGAAAACAGTGTTAATTGGTTACATATTTTTCAGTGTCAAAGAATGATTTAACTTTTTGAAGATATTGCTATTTTTCACCAGAATTCTTGAGTGGTCAGAGAATGTTATTAAATCCAACATTTATCCAGAAAAAGAATGACTTTTATGGTGATCAATGTTCTTTGTTCAATTCCTGAACAAAATTCTTAGCTCTTTAGTAAGAGGCTTTTCGAATTCTGTTTTATAATTGCAGTAAGGCATCTTGGAGGATTTATCTCTAGTGATACAGGCCAGTAGTATGTGGCCTTTTCTTGAACCCGTCAGAATTGTGACTTTTCTTTGAACTCTTGGCTGCTTGGTGCTACTGACCTTGTTGCTCATTTATTACTTGAGTGCCATTTATCACTCCCAGACTTACAGATATTGTTGTGGAAAGAGACTGAATGCAATCATTCATGCCATTGCCTCTTTCTGGTGGTTCCTTCTAGTTTCCTTCCTTACAGGATAACTGATAGGCAGAGATTAGTGACAAAGCTGTAATTCTATTGAGGGATTGTGATGTGACTGTGTCATAAACCATGAAGTGAGACTCAAGAGATCTGAGATCACCAGAATGCTGAGATTAAGTTACAGTATCCACAGTCAGTCTCTGTCAATTTGTGTTTTGTGATGGTTTGTAATCTGCCTGTAAAATATTAACTACCTGTAGAAAAGAATTCTTTTTATAGTATTGAGTTTATTATATAGCTTCTGCAATTTCAGAGTTTAAAAGAAATAATGATTTTTATTTTTACAAATACATACAGACGTTTTAGAGACCATTAAGAAAACTTGCTCTGAATAGGCAATATATATCTTAATCCTGTGAAAGTTTTCATTGGTTTCTCATACACCACTGCAAATATTTAGGTGTTAATATTTTTGAAATGGGACATTTCATGTGTGTGTAAAATTATTTTAAAAATTATTGTGGTAAAATTTACATAATAAAATAAATCATTTAAAAGTCACAATTTGATGGTATTTTGTACATTCACAATGTTATGCAGCCCTCACTTCTATCTAGTTCCATACCATTTCCATCACCCCAAAGTAAAACAGTTTCTTCCCAGTTCTCCCTCCTCGTTATCCTGTGTGTGAAATTTTTAAAATAAAGATAAATTAATTGATTTGATATTTATTTTACTTAACACTTAAAAGAAATCAAAGCCATTATATTTGAGTTATTCACATCATTTTAGTAAACTTGTACATTTAGCCACACTTTCATGAACCATTTTTGGGGTGGAGGTTGTCCAGGTAAAACAAATTTTAGTGGTATTCATAGATATTTATTAAGTCTGCCAAAGAAACTCTAGATAAGCAAATATAAACAGATTTCCTTACTGCAGGATTTTTAAAGAAAACTTTTATATGTTAATGCTCTCTCCTTCTCTTAAGTCTAGAGTCTTAGCATACAACATGTCCCGAATTTTTTGCCTTCCTTTTTCTAGAGCATCCTGAGTCTACTGTTAAGACCCACTCAAAGTAAAAAAAAAAAAAAAAAGCCCTAATTGTTGGATGGCAGGATGAAGTAATAGGAGATGTTTGCGAAAGGGATTTTAAAAATATGCATCAAACTGTCAAAGATCGTATTCACATACGATCTGTTAGAGCAAAAGGGCTGAGATTCAGGGTTTCTAAAATTTCTTCTAGTAAGTTAAAATAGTGATTAATATTTTATTTGTTTTTAAACTTTATTTGTAGTTAATTAATTTTAGACAAAGTGTCTCCTTCTGTCACAGTTAACATTCTAAAATAGTTTTTATATATTATCTGTATTTCTATCAATAACCCTGAAAGCTAGGATTATTGTCCCAATTGAATTGATGGATAAACTGAAGTGCATGAATGAATTAATTAACTTTATGTCAAAATCTCTTCCTGTAGGGGTCAGTGATTTGCCCAATATCTCAAAGTTATAAATGGTGGAGTAACAGCTTCAACTCAAGAGCTTGGGCTTCCAAATTCTGCAGTCTTTCTTTTTACTCTGCACCACTGCTGTGTAAGCATGAGTTTGGACGCTAGCTTTCTGGGTCGTCATTTTCATGTTTTTAGAAATGAAGATACTGGATGATCTCATCCAGATTTGAAATTCTGTTTTTTATATTCTGTACTATTTCCTACCCTGTCTAAAGACTTTGGTGGAAAAAAAATTGATATTCCTATGTCAAGAATCTCAAGATCTCTATAAAAATGTTAAAGTACATTCCTGAATAAATGAACAATTATGACAGCTGACCTTCATATAAACCTCCCAGAGCTCAGAGTGAGTTATGGAATCAAAGGAGGAGCTCTGCTCTGCTTTTATAAATACAATTAAGACCAATGTAAATACATCACTTGACTTAAGCACCATGGATATTGAGACATAGATTGAACTTGCAAAAGGGTATGTCTATCCATCCTTAGTCATCAACTAAAGGAGAAATTCTAAAGCCTAGGCCTATATTCAGGTGGAAGGGGAATGGTAAAATGGATTAGGTACTTTTAAAGCAGTGCAATTGCTATTTTATTAGGGGAAAAGATTAGAGTGAATAGATTTGGTCAAATATCAAACGACCAAATAGGTTTTATTATTTTTCCCTCCCACTTTTAAAGTATTTTTGGCCTATTTATGACGACCAATATGTCTCTCTTTTTTTTCTGAACACATACTCTCAATTCCCAATTTTCCCTTCCCTTTGATTATGAGACACTCGCTAAAGTCATTGCATTATAAGCTATGAAAAATAATTTGAAGCTTTATTTTTTATATTATTTACTCCTATGAAACTACAAAATATTTCTTTGTTTGCTTTGCAAAATTTCAAATAAATATAATACTCAATACTAAATATATCTCTCTTCCTCATCTTTCATCATAATATTCTACTATCATCCCTCAATCTTGTTCTGTATTTTGAATTATGGTTGAGGGAATCTCTTAGGCTGTAAACTTTTGTTTTCACTTCATTTTTCTGAGAAAGACTTCACTCCATTTTTGGATGAGGAAACTTAAAACAGGAAGTCTGCACGGGGGAGAGTTTGATAAGTCGTATTGCTGTAGTTGGTTCATTGGATCACAAAAGAAAAGGGAACAGAATCTCAGCAGTTTTAATTATTTCAACATTATAGCTACTAAAAATAGTAGGTCTTAGACGTTTTATGGAGAAGACTCAAGTGGGCTTTAACTTTACATTTGACCTTTATAATTATCTAGAGTCATCTTTGAAAAAAATGGAATCTTCATAACTTTTCCCAAGATCCTTTCTCCATCTTTTCATATTTATTCATGTGCTTTTGAGGCAATTGTGTTTTCCTTGAGTATTAACTAGAGTAAGCCATCTACTTTTGTATTGTCAGTTTCTATGTATATAGTATAAGCAGTTGTCCAAAATCACTTTCATGAAATCCCACTTCATTTGCAAAATTTGTAATTTTACCTAGCAATTAATTTCCTCTGTCAGAGTTTTACAACTCTTGATGAGAAACTGATAGACTGGTTCTATTAAGTGGTTGATATGAATAGTGGGAATGGAAGTTAGTGTCAGGTGGGAAGGAAAGTTTGAAGTCAATTTTTTAAGTCATAATTTTTATGTGGAATTCTTTCATGTTATGTGACTTCATGACAAAGATGTGTCAGAAAGTAAACATCTAGGTATTACAGGCCCCTTTATTTATTTATTTTTTTGAGTTGGAGTCTCACTCTGTCGCCCAGACTGGAGTGCGGTGGCCACTCCCGGCCACCGCAGCCTAGACCTGCTGGGCTCCGGC